>NW_022436971.1:10303709-10480478 GCF_009761245.1 Sapajus apella
CACACACTTCCGTGGATTAGATGAGAAATTGTTCTAGACTCCTCTTTGCTCACATTCCTCATGTGTTCTGACCAAATTTCACAAATTCTCTCTCCTTAATTATATGTTATATTCTTTCTCCTGTATACCTTCAGGAATGCTGTCATAGTTTAGCTCCTTATTGTTTTTGCCCAGTACATTAGAAGTATGCAAGAAGTATTTACTCTCTGTGAATGAATGTGTGAACTGATCAGTGAATGAATGGGGAATCAATATATTTCTGTCATAATTCTTCCAATACTGGTAACTGTAATTCTTCTGACCAGTCTTGTCTATCTTCAATCCGTTTCCAGTTCATCATATACATTTCATTCATCAGTCAATAAATACTTAGTGTTCTTTCCAAATTAGGTCTATTTATGACATGTCTCACTCAAAAATCCTCTGCCTTCCTGATCAGCTGCACGTTCCTTAGCTTGACAAACAACGTTCATGACTCGCCTTTCCCTGCCGCTCTCCAGCCGTCTTTCTCATTGCTTCCCTTCACACCTTTCCAGTCACGTGTAATTGTACTTTGACAACGCTCTATGCATCTCTGCATTCCATGCTGCTCTCCTTCTCATAATCTTCCTTCCTCACCTTACGAATACTCCTTGATTCTTTGAAGTCCATGCTAAGTGTTCCCTCCTCTGGGACCCTCTCAGGCTGGCTGAGTGCTCTCTTCTGTGGGATCCCCATCATACACAGCGCTCACCACACTCTGCTTCAGTCATTGTGGTTGTTTTTTCCTACAAGGCTGAGAGATCTTTGAAGAAAGAGACTTCATCTTACTCAGTTTTGCATTCCTAACACAAATAGTGAATGGAGCTTAGCTCATGGTAGGCCCTCATAAATAATTGTCCAGGAATAGGAGAGTAAGAAGTAGTGTGAGAGATAACGGCTTTAGGCTACTTTAGATTATTTCTCCATCAGTCGGAGAACATATCAGTTCATAAACTTGACCAAGAAATAGGGATCAAATGGCTATTTCCTGAGCATCTTCAGGAATATCATTCTGTGATTTTGTCTGATGAAGGCTAAATATTTGAATTGAGACTAAGAAAGTGTTTGTACCATAATTATTCAGCAAATATTTATTGAATGACTTTGATATGGGAGGCAGTGTGAAGGGATAGATACTAAACAGGAATATGAAGGTAAATATTCATTTGGAAGCAGAGTGGTAATAGTAAAAATAAGATTAACTTGGCATTATCATTAGTAGGTATGTGTTTTTTCTCTACTTGATATGTTAATGTGAGAATTAAAAAGAGAAATATGTAAAGCTGCGTTGTAAACTGTAATGCTCTACAAATTTATAATAGGCTGATTGTCTTTCTCTTATCTTTATGTTCCGTATTTCTTGCCGATTGTTTCATTCCTTGGAAAGAGTTTGATGCTGATATATTTGATAAAGGACTCTAATGTTTTTGCAGTAAATAAAAAAATGCATGTTACTGGTAATGTAGTTTGATAAAAAATGATTGTAAGGATTAGTTTCTGTCCTGGAGACTTCTACTTTAGAATAGATGAGAAATATGTAATAGGAACTTACTGTTGCTTTTCAATTTTAGGTGGACTGTGCATTGTCACTTATTCGACTTGGAATGGAGCGGAATATTCCTGGTTTGCTGGGTATCTGTGATAATTTGGTTACTCTGGAAACACTGGTTTATGAAGCTGGGTGTGACTTAACTCTAACCCTGAAAGAACTCCAGCAGATGAAAGACATTGAAAAACTCAGATTACTGATGAATAGTGTAGGTTTGATTCTAAGTTCCTTTTTAAACATTTTAGAGCATTTTCTATGCATTTTGACTCATATTGTCTCAAACCAAAGACGAAATGTTCTGCAGACCTGAGGAGTCAGTGAATAAAGAAAAGACAGTTTCTTGACTTTTTTCCACAATAAAATACTATGGATAACTTACTAAACACACATAAAACTATTTTGGTTGTGTTTATACCTTGCTTGCTCTTTACTCAGACCCATCCGTGTAACTTTTTTTCCCCCTCCTAGTTAGGCATATTTCTAAACTAGTGATTGTAGCAATCCTGTTTCTAACCTTTCACATTGTTAAAATTCCCAATTAATACCTTTCAAGGACTGGGAAAAAAAGTATTGGGGTTAAGAGGACTGGGTGGTTGTATGAAGAAAACGTCTTGACTTCAGGGTGAGTGTGTTTAAGAGAATTTTCCCAATGAGACTTAGATCGTTCTGTGCTTTATCCCCGAGGTTGGGACCTTATTTCTACGCCAGCCACTGAGTCAAGAGGCAAGAAAATGCTGCTGCAGAGGCGGTAGCTGCCAGCGCTCCTTCTAGTCTTTTGCTCGTTGGCAGCTTAGATTAAATGGGCCAGATGACGGGGCAGAGTCACAACTGCATGATGGGCTCTTTTTCCTCCCTGGACTCTTTTTCTCTCCTTCCCTTCCACATCATCCACCGTCTTATATTTATCTTCCTTATGTCTCTCCCTCTGTCCTTAACTTCCCTTTATCTCATTAGTTTCTTTGCCTAATAATCCACCTAATTAATTTGTGTTATGTATTGACTCCTTTTAAGAGCTTTAGGTGTACCTCTTGGGGTGTAATTAAGAGAAACAACTGTGTAATTGTAGGGATAATGGGTAAAACTACCTCTGTCATTTGGAATTTTGTAAAGGTGGTTGTAAAGGGGCAAAACAAAGAGGAAGAGAAAAAAGAAGGGAGAGATTCTTGCCGTTTGTAGATGAGGCCCTGTTTTCTAGTGGGCCTTGTTTTTAGAACCTGTGCTTATTTGTCTATCTCTGTCTTTCTACTTTTTTGTTCCACTCTTTGTTCACTCTTTGTTGGTCTAAGGACTCTTTCTCTGTCTGTCTCTGCCTCTTTTTATACTGTCTGTCTGTCTCTCTCTCTTTTTGGGTATACCCTCTCTTTGCCCTGGAGGACCTCATGACTGAGTTGTAGTAGCAGCCTGTTGGTTTTCTAGAGCTGAGCTTAGGACCCTTGGGACCCCACATTGCTTACGATGTGAATAGATGAGCCACAGTGATATTGTTGCTGTCAGCTCTACTAGCCCCAGTAATAGGTGGTTCATTTTCCTGCTACCTGTCAATTCACATGTGAGTGGTGAACTGGACGGTGTGTTTCAGAGTGTTGGGTTTGCACTGTTTAACATCTGTCTGAGGACCTGTAAGCTTTAGAACTTGCTGTCTGATATAATAAGGCATTTAGTTTAACTTCATTCTTGTTTGTCTGTTTTGCTTGATTGTACTTTCAGTGTTCTGAGGACAAATATGTGACAAGTGCCTACCAGTGGATGGTTCCCTTTCTTCATCGTTGTGAGAAACAGTCGCCTGGTATGGCCAATGAGCTATTAAAAGAATATTTAGTAACTTTAGCTAAAGGGGACTTAAAATTTCCCCTGAAGATTTTTCAGCATTCCAAACCAGATGTAAGTAGAAACTAACTTCTTAAAATTCTGTGCACCTTTTCCCCTAGAGTATTGGATTTCATTTATACAATTTTTATAGTAGGCTTTGCAGTTAATTTCCTTTTAAACAGAAAGACAAGTGATTGTCATGTTATTGTTTAAAAAGTTTTAACAGCATAGTCCAAATTTTTGAATGTTTATAAAGTTAGGTTTATTTTGGTTGATTTCATTTCAAAGTTTGTTTGCTCTCTACCGTATTTGAGAAGCTGGCAATACTAAGAAGACTAACAGTTGGCAGGTATTGAATTCTTCTGTACATGACTTTCCCAGTATTAACACATTTAATCCTTGTAACAGTCCTATGGCATAGATACTTTTATTATCTTAATATTATAAGAAATGAAAATTGTGATATAAAGTGAGTAGGATAATTGCCCAGGGTTACACGGTAAGTAGAGAAGCCAGGATTTAAACATAGTGTTCTAATTCCACAACTATGTCCTTAACCACTGCACTTTTTCCTGTCACAAACAGGAAAAGGGAAGGTTTCTGCCCTCGAGGACCTTTACAGTATTTATGCAAATCCTTAAGTTCTCATAAAATATCTTATAATTATTCTGAATAATTCTTATATTTGCTTACAGCTACTATATGTATAGCTTTGTATTTCTAAAGGGTACAAATATTTGTATTTTCTGGTAGTATAGTCATTTTGTTAAGCGCAATATACTTTGGCAATATCAGAAACCTAAAAATTTAGTCATAGGTCAGATATGCAGTTTCCAGAGATAGTGTCTTGCTTTCCATTGGAGGGGAGGGCACACAAGCAAGTTGGCAGAGCCATGGAAGGCGCTGACCTTGTAGTGAGGTTCAGAACATAAGGTTGGGGTTCAAGCAGAAGCCATTTAGGGCTCCTCCCAATTATAAATTCTGCTTGAGGCTATTTCCTTGCACCAGGCTTCATTAGTAATGTCTGGTAAGATACATTGTCATGGACCAGTATAATCAAGATAGAAAGGAAAACATTGCTTAGTTAATCTTAGATATGTTTTGGTTTCTAAAAGGGTGATCTGTCAGAAATACATCTGTTCATTGGCTGTTTAAAATTTTCTGTCTTCTCATAAGCAGTTTGCTCTTAGTAATCGGATTTTAAGTTTGGGGTGGTGAGGTCAGAGTGGGTTGCTTATGGCAGCAGAATACTTTGTGAGAAGCAAGATGGATTGAATGTGAATGTTTTATGAGGAAGAAAGAAGTGACTTTAAATTCTTTCCAGTAATCTTGTGTGTTATGCTTCTTTAAATCCTTTGTGTATAGTCAGCTTTCTGTTGTTTTTCCTTGGCAATTTAGCATGTGCCTTTTGAATAAAACATAGAGCCATTTGCCTTTGTTGAAATATGTGACTATCAAAGCAGAGAACAGTGATGTTGGGCTCTCCCTTTCCAATCCAGCTTCTATGTTTCTCTCAGTGTTGTCCTCCTGCAACGCACATGTGATCATGTCATGATCTGTGGAAAGTTTTCAGTGCCTGACCACTGCTGACAGGTAAATGTTGGGCTCTCTAGAGTGGCTTGGAAGGTTCTTTGCTTTCTCCTTCCTGTCTAGCTCTTTAGCTTTATTTCCCTCCATACATGCACTAGGATATTCACATAGAACTTTTTTTTTTCTTTTTACCTTTTTTTTTTTTGAGACTGAGTCTCCCTCTGTCACCCGGGCTGGAGTGCAGTGGTGCGATCTCGGCTCACTGCAAGCTCTGCCTCCCAGGTTCAAGTGATTCTCCTGCCTCAGCCTCCTGAGTAACTGGGATTACAGGTGTACCTCACCACACCTGGCTAATTCTTGTACCTTTAGTAGAGGTGGGGTTTTACCATGCTGGTCAGGCTGGTCTTGAAATCCTGACCTCGTGATCTGCTCGCTTTGGCCTCACAAAGTGCTGGGATTACAGGCATGAGCCACTGTGCCCGGCCACATGGAACTTCTTAACTCCTCCCCTGGCTGGTTCACTCATGACTGTCTGTGTGTTATGGACTATTTCCTTTGTTTGGAATAGTGATCCCCTTTCCTTCACTTAACAAATACCTGCCTATCCTTCAAGGTCCTGCTGAGATTCTCTCTGCTATGAAACATTCTGTGATTTCTCTGTCTTCACACTCCATCTCTATTATAGCTCTTATCATACTATGCTGTATTTGTTTGTTTACATGTTTGCCTCTCTCTCCCTTTGCTCTCTGTATATATCTTCTAGATCTTATTTGTTTCCGTATTACCAGGGAATTGCATGGTGTCTAGTAGAGAGAAAATGTCAGCAAATTTTGGCAGGGCAACTGAATAAATAAATGAATGATTAAAACTAGTGTCAATATTAAAATATAGCAAGACAAATCTCTAAGTGAAAATACTTTATTTGGAAACAGGATTTGAGAAGTAGGACTGCAATTCAAGACACACATACACACCAGAGTGGCTTCCAATATGTCTGTAGAACAAAGGAATAAGTTAGGGTTTACTGGAGAAAGAGGAGGTTATGCAAGTTGCTTTGAGAAGAAATCTGATTGGTGCTGGCAGTGTCTTACAAGAGCTAGTGAATGCTGATTGGCAAGCGTCAGTTGTGGTAAGATAGGGCTTTGTAATCTTGGAGTCATGGTTAGGCTCATGTAGTTTTGGATTGGATTTGAGAGAGTTTTCGAGATAGGCAAGTGTTCATGTGGAAGTAATTAGGTGTCCCTGTATGATTCATGTAGTCAACTGTAGTTTGGAAAACTTTTTTGTGGTAGTTCCTGTTACACAAATCGTGTGTAAGAGGCCTCCCTTCATGGCTCTCCCCAGCTTCATTTGCCAGGGTTTGTTTGACACAGTGTCCTCTATTTTCAGTCTCATAAATTTCACACTGGATTTTATTATGATGCTTTATATCACTAGATTACATTTGTTTGCTTTATTAAAATTGTGCTGGGATCCTTGTTTGTATTTTACTTGATTATTTACAAAAAGAATGCACCCCAGAGCTGCCAGGAATCACACACAAAGTACTTTTAGTAATGTAATAGGTGCAGTTATTTCTGTGTCAGACAGGGCAGACTAAATATCTTAGTAGCTTATGACTGCAAACATTTATTTCTCACAAGTGTCATGTCAGCTGTGGTTGGCCTCCACTGTGTCCCATGTCTTATTCATTTGGGGACTCAGGCAGAAAGAACAGTCTTCTTTTCTGTCTTGTGGCACAGGAAAAAGAACAAAGTAGAACCACACAGTGGCTGTCACAACTTTAGTCTAAAAGTGGCTTGGGTTACTTCATTACATTTCACAGGTCGAAGAAAGTCTTGTGGGCAAGCTTGATGTTAATGGGGCAGGGAAGAATAATCCTCTCAAAGGAAGAGAGGAGTGAATACTTGGGAATGATAATGAAGCTGACCAGAGTCATAATGATAAAGAAATGGATCTTGAAATTTATCCCAGTGCTACCACTACACTTACCTGCCAAATTTGTCTTTGAAACCATCTCATGTGCTTCAAAACTTCCTCTTTTTAAAAGTATCTGAAAGCGCTCATTTCTGATTTTAAGCCCTTACTCTTTGCTTGGATTCCTCCTTGGAAAGTGAAACTTGGGAAGAAATGTGGTCTGGTCCTCCCTAGGGGTAACCGGGAAACAAAATCTTAGCCTTGTCATTGTTCTCCGACTTCTAAACTAGTAATTTTTGAGTATATCTGTGCCTCAGAACCATGTGCATTTTTTCTTAGTTTTCTATGTTCAATCCAGATATAATGAATTAGAATTTAGTGGAAGCATCCTAGAGTATGCGTTTGACAATTTATTCAGTGATTTTGACGGAAAACTGGGAAGAACTGCTTTAAATGCCCACTCTTCTTTTAACAAATAGGAGTTCAGAGTCTGCTAGCTATCATAGCTTTATTAGGTGCCGTCTTTTTAGTTCATTGCTGATTACATATGTCAGCGAGCAATTTTAGTTCTAAAATGACCTTTTCTAATTGAATGCTTACTGTAGAATATTTAGAAAACTCAAAAAACATGAATATAAATTTTTGTAGCTGGCAGTGTCATTGACTAGAAATTCTAAAAATCTTACCACTAAAATATTTAGAAGTACTCATTAAAATATTAATTTAAAAAAATCTATTTACCTGCATAGCTGAACTTTTGGAGGGGAAATTTCTACCATCAAAAGTGAAGAGAAAGGTGGAAGTCAGAGAAAGACTCATGAGAAGGAGGGAGTGGCTCCTTGGGTTGGGGACCGTGGTTGTGAAAACCTGCAGAGGAGTGAATTTTAATACCTGTCTTGAGATAGAAGGTGGAGTCTTTAAAATTCTGAGTTAAAAGTCAGACTTCTGGTAGGTCATGAGTGACCTGGTCAGCAGACCCTGGAGCCGATTTAGGGTGCTTACCTCGGCTTCAGAGTCACCACAGCCATGGCCAAGTCAGTTGGCCAGCAGCTGCTGCAGACTCAGAAGCAGGCCACTGAGAAGGGGTACCAAGCAAAAGAATGGGAGGAGGAAGCCGGCCAGTGCTGTAGGTCAGACTGAAATTGAACAGTACCACCCACAGAGGGAGAAAGGAAGGCCAAGGAAGCTGTAGCACTGGGAACTCCCATGAGAAGATGACTGTCTTCCAGACCTACTTCCAGTGGAACTGGGATGACGTCTTAGACAACGTTTGTGATATTGGCTAGAAATCCATGGAAACTTCCAGAAGAAAGGAGCGCCTGTTCCATGGACTGACATTTTAGATGACCTCATGGATTATGAAGCTTTGGCAAAGCTCAAGTTATGTTCCTATGAAAAGGCATTAAATCATTTCTGTATATCGTAGTAGGTCTTTTAATTTTTTGAGAGTAGCAAATCTAGCTTCTTTGGACAGACTTAAAACTTACCCAAAGATTTTATCTTTTTCCCTCATATTTCTTAGAAATTTAATGAGCATATGTAGTCTGTTTTCCTATGCCTTTTAGCTCATGTACACATATATCAGTGTTGACTTTTTCTTTCTTAGATCTAGTAAAAAAACAAAATCCACTTCTTTGAAGAAAAAAAACGGATGAAATAATTTTTTTTTTGCCCTAACACTTTCTTGAAGGTCATGAGCTTTATGGAAAAGTATTAAATAGTTACTTGTAACCTGTGAGAAGCAGCAGCTAGCCTTTAAAGTAGTTTATTCTTGCTGATGGTTAGAATAATAAATACTGGTGAATTATTTGGGTTGCATTTAGTTTTTCTTAATCAAAATTACCAGATGATAGAATTCACAATTCACAAACTTTCTACATATATTACTTGGTATACAGATATTTCTTTAAAATTAAACACTCTTTGTTATGCAGGAAATAAAAGAAAAAGAAGAAGTGAGACTTCTGTATAATGCCAGGGCTCTTTAAAGGATGCACTGTCAATAAAAGTGTAGAGTAGAAAACTGCTTATCCATTGGCACATGAAGGCAGCAGAGGCGTGGCTCTCTGGGCATGTACTCTGCATTTGAGGGGAGTGGGGAATGTGGGGTGCAGGGAGTTTCTTTCTGAGCAGTCAAACAACAAGCTCACCTGACATGAATTTGTGATTTCAGGAACTACTCCTCTGTGACCTGTGATAAAACTGAACATGGGCTGGTGATACCTAGTTTGCTGGGTAGTAGCAAAAGCATAACCTCTCTGAAGGACTCACTTTAATCCAGATCGTACAAGATTCTTATAGATAAAGCTTTGATGAAGATGAGTTTACAATCCAGATTTATAAAACACAAAAGGAAACTAAACTTTGAGCAAATTCAGTGGCAGGCCTTGCTCCCCTTCCATTCTGGTAATAGATGATTAGATGGAGGCTATACAATGAATATTTTAAATATGTAGGATATGAGGAAAGAAATGAAGACATGAGATAGGGAGGAGAAAATGTGAAAAAAGAAAAGTAAGATTTGAAAAAGAAGCACATAGAACTTCTAGAGTTGAAACTGTAGTAATAAAAGCAAAACATTAAATGTATGGATTCAAAAGAATATTGGCTACAATTTAAGGAAGAATTGAAATCTTGAAGATAATCTAAATAATTTTCTGGATTATTACACATGAAGGTGAAGAAATGAAAAATATACAGGGTTAAGAGACATTGAGGATAGAAAGAGCAGTTCTGACATAAGAGTAATAAGCATTCTAGGAAGATAGACTGGAGATGACAGTACATAGGCAGTATTCAACATGGGAATTTCCTAAAATCAGTGAAAGATATGAGGTGCATTCAGATCTTGAGGAGGGTAAGTGAAATACAGTTCAGCCTATAGTTAGATTCACTTTAATGTAACTTAAGGATACCACTGGCACAGAGAGAATCTTAAAAGTGGCCTAGAAGTAACAAGTTACAGTCAAAGGAAAACCACAAATCTGAAAGCAGACTTCTTAAGAACAATGGATACCAGAAGACAATGAAATAGTATATATGTGTTAAATGTTAAGGAAAATTAACCTTCATATTTAAGTCAGCCTAATAGTTAATGATAGCCAGCATTTACTTGATGCTTTTTAGAAAATGTGGCACGTATACACCATGGAATACTGTGCAGCCATAAAAAAGGATGAGTTCATGTCCTTTGCAGGGACATGGATGAAGCTGGAAACTATCATTCTCAGCAAACTAACACAAGAACAGAAAAGCAAACACTGCATGTTCTCACTCATAAGTGGTAGCTGAGCAGTGAGAACACATGGACACAAGGAGGGGAACATCACACACTGGGGCCTGTTGGGGGATGGTGAACTAGGGGAGGGATAGCATCAGGAGAAATATCTAATGTAGACAACGGGTTCATGGGTGCAGCAAACAACCATGGCATATGTAACAAACCTGTACATTCTGTACATGTACCCCAGAACTTAAAGTATTAAAAAAAAAAACAAAAAACTTTTTGTCAGTTTGGTAGTCTTGCTGCGTTGCCCAGGCTGGTCTCGAACTCCTGGCCTCAAGCAGTCCTCCCGCCTTAGCCTCCCAAAGCACTAGGAGTACAGGTGTGAGCCACTGTGCCTGGCTACTTAATGGTTTTTCTTTGGTAGTTATGTTTTAAACATTTCAGATGACTCATTTAGTTTTTATGATTATATAGCTATCATTGTTCGCATTTTATAGATTCAGAGAAAGCAGAGTAGTTAATTAGCTTACTCACATTATATGTTCCTTATTTACTGCTGCATTAGGGATTTAAGCCTAAGTAGTGTGCCTTCAAATCCTTTAAGCTAGACAGTATATTCCATTTCTAACCCTGGATATTTTATGTAGTGACACTGTCATTCACATGTGAGTGTAAAAAAGACTTTTTAAAGATAAATGAAAACTGAGAGAGTTTATTATTTACAGACCCATCCTTGAAAGAATGATTCAAGGATGTATTTCATGAAGAAAATTATATCCAAAAAGAAAGTAGTGAGATGCAGGAGGGAATGATACAGAGTGGGGAAAAAAGAAACAGACTTAGGAAACAGCAAATAGGAGGAAAATATAAACAAGCATTCAGTGTATAAATTAATAATAATGAAAAAGTATGGGAAGTATTAAAAGCAAGGTGAGCAAGAGTAAGAAGGGAGTTTTAGTATCAGAGTTAAAATGATCAAAGGATCTGAATTGTTCAAGTGTTGGATGAGGATAATCTTAACCAGACTTTGAATAGTCAAGTATGCATGTTACTTTGTTTTTATTCTGAAATATAGCACATGTGGTAGGTAGAATAATCGTCTCCCAAAATGTCCATATCCTAATCCTGAACCTATGAAGATGTCACTTTACCTGGCAAAAGAGCTTTGCAGGTTTGATTAAACTAAGGACTTTTAAATGGCTACACTATCCTGAATTATCCAGGTAAGCCTAGTCTAAGCACATGAGTCCTTAAAGGTAGCAGATATTTTTGGCTGTGGTCAGGATGCTATAGAATTGTCAGAGTGATGCTGTCTTTGAAGATAGAAAAAGGGGCCATGAGACAAGTAATGTGGGCACCCTCTAGAAGCTGGAAAAGACAAGGAAGTGGATTCTCAGAGCATCTGAAGGAACACACGCAGTTGCTGACAATTGAATTTTAGCTCCGTCAGGCCTATTTTGGTTTCTGACCTACAGAACTGTAGGAGGTAAGTTTGTGTTAAGTCACCAAGTTTTTGGTGATTTGTTATGGCTGCAGTAGAAAACTAATATGGCATTCATACAGAAAAATACAAATAATGTATAAGGCTAGACATTTTTCTAAAGAGAACACCTGTGTAATTGCCATTGAGGGTCCTTTTATAAATTTTACTCATTCTGCCGCGTACATACTAGCATCTCCTGTGGTATTAATTTGCAGTTCTGTGATATGGACATTATCTTTTGCCAGTTACCCACATGGCAAATAATCTCCACTCTCTTTGCCATTTTATTCTCTGAGTAGTGAAGTCACTGTAATCTGATCAGGGGTTGAGCGATTGCAAGTTTCAAAAGGACTGTCCTATTTTCAGTTCTCCCTTATTCCTAGGGTGTAGTCCTCCAGAAGATATTAGAAGTATCAGGTGCTTACTAGGCCCCTCTCGATGGCAGGCCCTGGACCCTGCCCCAGCAACATATGTTTGTAGAGGGCTTACTTACCCGTTAAACGATCGACTGCAATTTTCTGGGCACTTTCTCTTGGCCTATAGTCCTCAGGAATTGAAAAGTACCTCTCGAACTATGCTATTCAAAATGGCAGCTGCTAGCCTTATGTGGATCTAAATCTAAATCTAATAAAATTCTGAAAACCTACTTATTGGCCTGGTTGCAGTGGCTCATGCCTGTAATCTCAGCCCTTTGGGAGCCTGAGGTGGGTGGATCATGAGGTCAAGAGATCCAGACCATCCTGGCAAATGTGGTGAAACTCTGTCTCTACTAAAAATACAAAAATTAGCTGGGTGTGGTGGTGTGCGCTTGTAGTCCCAGCTACTTAGGAGGCTGATGCAGGAGAATTGCGTGAACCCGGGAGGCAGAGGTTGCAGTGAGCCGAGATCATACCACTGCACTCCAGTCTGGCGACAGATGAAGACTACGTCTCAAAAAATACAAAAACAAAAACAAAACCATACTTATTTAGTCTCACTAGCTTTCCATGTGTTGGCATGCATGTCACTGCCAATAGTTTTGCAATTACAAGCAATGCTTCAATGAATAACCTTGTCCGTAGGTATTTTTATATTATTGGTGTATTTTCAGGGTATATTCCTGGAAGGAGACTGCTGGCTTTAAAAAGGCAAGAGTTGTCTTGATATTGCCAAAATTCTCTTTAGTAGGATTGTTCTAATTTACATTCCCACCAACCAAGTAGGAGCATGCCCGTTTCTCCACAAATTGCCAAAAGAATTTGTTGTCATATTTTAAAATCTGTGCCAGTGTGACAGGTGAAAAATGGCATGTCAGTGTTGTTTCAATTTGCACTTTTCTAATTATGAGTGAGTTTTAACATTTTCCTGTATGTTAGATAGGCATTATCTCTTTTTTGTGAATTTATTCCTGTTCTTACTCTGTTCTTCACTAGGGTTTTTTTTCCTTTATACCTTAATTTTTAGAAATTCTTACATATTTGTGTAACTAGCCCTTTGTGGCATATATTGTAAATATTTCTCCCAGTTGGTCAGGTGTCTTTTGACTTTGTTTATTGTATTGTACAATGTTTTCAATTTTTTATTTTTGTGTAGTCAAATTGTTTGATCTTTTATTGCCTCTGTATTTTGAGTAATGGTTGGAAAGCCTTTTCATACTCAGAGTTAAGGAAGAATTATCTCACTTTTTCTTCTAGTACTCTATGGTTTTATTTTTGTCTTCCTAGCTTATTTGTAGTTTATTTTTTTGTGTTGTGAGACATGGATCTGATTTTATTTTCCCAAATGACTACGTAATTGTTCCAGCACCATTTATTAAAAAATTTATCTTTACCCTAGCAATTTGAAACGCTACCTTTGTCATATACTTAAATTTCCATCTGTATGTGGGTTTAATTCTAGAGTTTCTGTATTCTACTGGCCTATCTGTCCATGCACTAGTACTGCATGATTTTAATTGTAGAGATTTTATAGTATGTCTTAATGTCTGAGGAGGTAGTAGTCCTCTGTGGGGTTTTTTTAGCCATTTTTTGTTTTTTGTTTTACATGTTATTGTACATTTTTTTTTTTTTTTTGGTCTGAACTTTAGTACCAGTTTGTCTACTTTCATAAAATCACTTATTGGTATTTTATTGTGATTGTGTTGAATTTGTACATTAACTTAGGGAGACCAATATTTGTATAATGTTCAGTCATCTTATTCAGTAATAGGAAATGTTGTTCTATTATTTGATGCCTTTTAAATCTCTTTTAGGATTGCTTAAAAAATTTCCTCTTAGATGTTTCGCACATTTTTTTTTAATTAAATGTATTCCTAAATTTTAACTTTTCTCTGTTTATACTGTCTACTCTCATTTCTTCTATTTGTTTGTGTATATAAAAGCTATCAATTTTCTATGTTAATTTTGTATTCTGCTACTTCACTGATTTCTTTGATTGGTTGATTCTTTGGGATTTTCCAGGTATCCTATCTTACCATCTGTGTTCTTTTCTAGTTGTATATACTGCATATTTTTAAGATTTTTAAAAATAAATTATTATTCTTTTGCATTTTACTTGCTATACAGTATGGGTGATAATCTGCTGCCTATGGTGTGGAAGATTCATTTCATTGACTTGTTAGGAAGTCCTAGATGGGCTGTCCTCTTCTAGCTTGAGAATGGGCAAATGACAGAATGGCAGTGTAAAAGTGACAACTGAGATAATAGGGAAGGAATGATGAAAATAAGAAAAAGTGTGTCTTAGACTGTATGAAGTTACAGATCTTATAGGGATCTAACAGGGAAAGATTGAAAAATGTCTTATAAATTTGAACAGTATGGTTCATGTATACCAGAGATTATATTTTTAAAGATATGCTAAATGGCATGAGAAGAGAAAAGGGTATCTATATATGAGAGTAGTATAGGGACTTATTCACTGGACTAGCAACTATTTAGCATACTCTAGGGACCACAGACATCTTGGAAAGCTGAATTTAAGTCACAGTCAAATGGAGATAAAACTGGATTATTGGGTAGGTTTTAGATATGGCTAGACATGTCTTCTTAAGAAGGCATTCCAGGTAGGAGTAGACTAAAACAAGGAGACATAATCAGGTTAATATCATGTTTAGGTAAATGCAAGCAATTTGAGTGAAATGAAACTGTATGTAGAAGGGTAAGTGGTTCATGGGAGCAGGCCATAGAGGTGCTTAGGGGGAAGGCAAAAGGTTTACTCTTTACCTTTCATATTGAAGGACTATTAAAGAATTCTCAACACAAGATTTGAGCATATGTGATCAAATATGGACTCAAGGACGTTTAACTTAAAAGTGGTTCTTTAGGGCCAGGCGTGGTGTCTCATGCCTGTAATCCCAGCACTTTGGGAGTCTGAGGAAGGTGAATCACCTGAGGTCAGGAGTTTAAGACCAGCCTGGCCAACATGGCCAAACTCTATCTCTACTAAAAATACAAAAATTATCCAGGTGTGTTGGCACACATCTGTAATCCCAGCTACTTGGGAGACTGAGGCAGGAGAATCACTTGGACCTGAGAGGCAGAGGTTGCAGTGAGCCAAGATCACACCACTGCAGTTCAGTCTGGGCAACACAGCAAGACTCTGTCTCAAAAAAGAAAGAAAAGAAAAGAAGAAAAGAAAAGAAAAGTGGTTCTTTAATGTCTCACAGAGGGAAAGACAGGACACAGGGAGAACAAGTAAGACATCAAGGACTTTGGCTTTTATTTCAAGTGGTTTTCCAAATTGTTCCTTGACTGAAATTGGTTTCAGTGTTTTTAGATTCCTGGGATATTTTCTTATCATACATGAGTGTTTTATTGCCATATCTTCTCTCAGTTTCTTTCATTCTTCCTGAATGCAGGATTGTGAGAGCCTGTGTTGCTTAGTTTAGGCTCTGGAGCCAATTGCCTGGTTTGAATCCTGGCTTTACCACTGACTAGCTCTGTGGGTTCAGGCAAATTATTTCACCTCTTATGGCATTCATTTTTTCTTTATGTATAATGAGAATAGTACTAGTACTAATTCTATAGAATTGTTATGAAGACTTATGAATTAGTGCACACAAAGCACTTAGAAATGGTACCTGGCACACAGTAAGAAATCAGAGGACCGTGTGCGGTGGCTCATGCCTATAATCCCAGCACTTCGGGAAGTCTAGGCAGGAGGTTCACTTGAGGCCAGGGGTTTGAGACCACCCTGAACATCATAGTGAGTCCTTGTATCTTCCCCTACAAAAAAATATGTGTTGTATATATATGTACCTGTGAAAGAAAGAAAGAAAAATAAGTCAGGAAAAGTTAGCTATTTAATTTTTAACAGTGCTTATTTTTATTATTCTCAACTTGTTCCTAGTTTACCAGTTAGTCACTTTGCAACCTTGGATAACTCTTTGTCAAATGACATTCTTTTAAATGAATACATTCATTCCTCAGTATCTGTGGGAGATTTACTTTAAGACCCTTCTTAAGCCCTTCTGCCACTAAGCTACCAAAATCCATAGATGCTCAGTCCCTGATACAAAATGGTATAGTATTTGCAATAACCTATGCACACCCTCCTGTATACTTGGAATCGTCTCTAGATTACTTATAATACTTCATAAAATGTAAATGCTATGTAAATATTTTTTATACTGTATTATTTAGGGAATAATGACAAGAAAAAATGGTCTGTGCATATTTAGTACAGACACTTTTTCCCCAGATATTTTGGATCCATAGTTGGTTGAATGCAGGGTAGTGGAGCCCACAGATACGGAGAGCCAGCTGTACCTTGAAGAAATATGTATAAACCCTTTAATTCAGCAGCTTTGGAAAACTGTTTTCCTGGTAACCTTGAATGTTTCTTTTTTACGTCCATGGATGTGATTTTTTTCTACTGAGCCTTGTTTGGTAGCTTCTCTCCACCACTTTCCTGTTTCTTTTGTGTTTATTGATGAGTTTCTACTAAAGCATTGAAAACCAGTAGACTATTATCATGGAAATTATCTCAGATTTGTTTTGTTGTTGAAAAGAGCTCTATGAAAATTACCTTCATTTTGGTTGCTGTGGTGCCAATAATATAAACATTCTATATTTATTAATTTATTTAATTCTCGCAGTAGTCCTCTTAGAAAGGTATGTCAACCCTTTATAGATGAGAAAAACAAAACATCAGTTGGTTATTTTTGTATCCTGGAAAATACTCCAAGAATGTGAATCTGTGGCTGGCACTAGGAAATGCTTTGTTCTGTATAGAAAGTGACCCTAAGTAGCCATCTTTCTGCATCAGAAATATGGAATGTGTTCTGTGATTTGCTTATTACTGCATTACAATTGGAGTTCTTTTGAATAGAATGTCAGCACTCTGTAGTTAAATGAGTAATATATAATGCCTACAGAAAAGTAATAGGTTGTAACGTCTTTGAATATTAGTTAAGGAATTTTATATAATTTATAATTGAAACACGTAGAATTTGGCTTCAGAGTTAGAAATGTTCTTAATGAACTGCCTTTTTAATTCACAGTGTTTCTTCTTTCTGTATTCACTGGGTCATAAATTGAAAAATCTGTTTTCAGCTGATACACAGCTTATGGGGTTACAAATTATCTTTTATAGTTGATTCTGTAATTAAGATGTGATTTCAGTTAGAATTATTAAAGACCTCACAAATCTATAAAGAAAAATCCAGACTTGTTTCTATAGTTGATTAATTATGCTATTTAATATTCTATTGACAGTAGTACTGGGATATGGAAAAATTGACTATAAATCTGTTGACATTTAGTACAACATACTTTATTTCCTCTAGCTGCAGCAAAAAATTATTCCTGATCAGGACCAACTGATGGCAATGGCACTAGATTGCATCTATAACTGTGAACGAAATGACCAACTCTCTCTCTGCTATGACATACTAGAATGTCTGCCAGAAAGAGGATATGGGTAAGAATCCATAGTATGCCAGTCTTCTTGTGTCTTTTTATTCTAACAGTTAAAGAAAAAATGTTGGTTCCCCAAATGTTTACCTTAGAGAATTTTGGTTATGTGAAAAAACATAATGAAGAAAATGAAATCATCTGCAGTCCTATTGCCTAGGATAAACTTTTCTTGTCCTACTAATAGATGGGAAGTTCAATATTTTGTTCTACTGTAATTATAATTAAATTCTGAATTTTGTCAAACATGGTAATTTTCTATTGAAAAGCAAAAATACTGCCACCGTCTCCACAAAAACTACTTTAAAAAAGTGAATAGGTAATAATTAACTTGAGTTTTTAATGAAGCATTGTTCATATTTATGGACTAATTGTGTTTATTCTATGAATTGTTTGTTTTTGGCCGTTGCCTATAGTAATTCCGTTAAGTAGTGACTATACCTAATATTTAACTATTTTTATGTTTAAATGGAAATGTATACAATATGCTTTTGGATTATTTAGTTGTATACAGGTCAAATTTGTTATCTTTGGAAGTCAGGTGACAATCATTCTTTTAATCCTGCTATTGAATTTAGTACATATGATAATTTTCATATCTGGAGACGTAAATAACAACACATGAAAGAGTTGTGAATACTGGCAGACCTGTTTCTAAGCTTTTGTAACTTTTAATCAAGTCACTTTACTTTTTTGGTCATTAGTTTCCTGATTTCGTAAAATCATATATTTAGACAAGGTGGCCTATTCTCTGTGCTCTCTTTCTCTTTGCTTTCCTTTTCTCTTCTCTCTCTTTTCTCCCTTTTCCTTTTTCCTTTAAGGAGATTTTGATTTCTTTTTTTTTTGTAGAGATGGAGACTTGCTCTGTCTCCCAGGCTGGAGTACGGTGAGGTGATCTTGGCTCACTACAACCTCTGCCTCCTGGGTTTAAGCGATTCTCCTGCCTCAGCCTCCCAAGTAGCTGGGACTACAGGTGCATGCTGCCATGCCTGGCTAATTTCTTTTGTATTTTAGTAGAGACAACAGAGACGGGGTTTCTCCATGTTGCACAGGCTGGTCTCGGAACTCCTGAGCTCAGGCAATCTGCCCGCCTTGGCCTCCCAAAGTGCTAGGATTACAGATGTGAGCCACTATGCCCGGCCTATTTTTTCTTTTTATTTTGGGAGGAGGCTCATATCTGACCAAAAGAAATTTATATTTCTTATGAAGCAAATGATAATTACCAATTTTGCAGTCTACTGTGAAATAATTATTCATGCAGTTATTAATGGTACTGAAATTAGGTGAAAGATTAATGAGAAAAGGTTATTTGCATGATACCAAAGTATTATTCCAGTGACTTTTTTTTTTTTTTTTAAATTTCAAAGTTGAGGTCTAACTGCCATCATCTTAACCAAGTCATGAAGGGTGGCATCACTTACAGTCAGACAGGCTGACCATGCATGCCCCCTGATGTGATGCAGTATGAAGCACCGGGGCTTACAGCATCCCTTAAGAAATATTTTTGCTAAAGTTGTTTACCCTGAGTCTAATCAGTCCTTTAGACTGAACTTCTAGTTTGCAGTTAATATGGGGAATAAAGAGACAGGTTAAATAACACCATGAAGGAAGCAGTAAGACAAGCACTGAATGTGGGATGTTCTACGTGTCAATTGGTTTTTTATTTTAAAAAGCTAGTGTCATTTAGGAAGACAAAATGTGGGGTCATGGAGAGTCACTGTTCTAAAATGAAGGAGGCCAAAGGGGAATGATCTTCCTTTAATTTTTAAATATAAATAATGTATGACCATAGTTAAAGTGAGGGAATTATAAGACTGGTATTAGTAATATCAGCTGATAAGCAGCTGTTTGCTGCCCACTTTTCCCATCCTTGGATGCCTGTCTTCAAAAAGGAAATACTTTCACTGATAGTTTTTTCTTCTAGGATAGCTATTATCCTGGGACTTTGTTTGCCTCTCTCTTGTGTGATATACTGCATTTCTTGGTTTTCCTATCTTCTTTCTTCATTTTTTCCTTATTTTGATGGATAATACTGTGAAATAGCTTCCTCTCAAAGATTACCTGAGAGGTATTTTTTTTTTAAAAAAAACTGTCACATATTAGGAAATTACCATAATTGCACACTTAAACACTTGGTAGAAGGTTTAATTGTATACGGAATCATGGAATCCTTATCTTGTGAATTTTGAAGGTATTACTCTTTTCTTTCCACTATCCTTGAGAAGTTCAGTGGCATTCTGAATAATACCTATTTAAATATGGATTTTTTTTTTGAATTTTTTTTTCCCCATTTATTTTATTGCATTTTAGGTTTTGGGGTACATGTGAAGAACATGCAAAATTGTTGCATAGGTACACACGTGGCAGTGTGTTTGCTGCCTTCCTCCCCATCACCTACATCTGGCATTTCTCCCCTTGCTATCTCTCCCCAGCTCCCCACCCCCCGCGTCCCTCCCCTATGTCCCCCCAACTGACCCCAGTGTGTAGTGCTCCCCTCCCTGCGTCCATGTGTTCTCATTGTTCAACACGCGCCTATGAATGAGAACATGCGGTGTTTGATCTTCTGCTCTTCTGTCAGTTTGCTGAGAATGATGGTTTCCAGGTTCATCCATGTCCCTACAAAGGACCCAAACTCATCGTTTTTGATGGCTGCATACTATTCCATGGTGTATACGTGCTACATTTTCCCTATCCAGTCTATCGTCGATGGGCATTTGGGTTGGTTCCAGGTCTTTGTTATTGTAAACAGTGCTGCAATGAACATTCGTGTGCACGTGTCCTTATAGTAGAACGATTTGTAATCCTTTGGATATATACCCAGTAATGGGATTGCTGGGTCAAATGGAATTTCTGTTTCTAGGTCCTTGAGGAATCACCACACTGTCTTCCACAATGGTTGAACTAATTTACACTCCCACCAACAGTGTAAAAGTGTTCCTATTTCTCCACATCCTCTCCAGCATCTGTTGTCTCCAGATTTTTTAACGATCGCCATTCTAACTGGCATGA
Organism: Sapajus apella; assembly: GCF_009761245.1. Lineage (NCBI taxonomy): Eukaryota > Metazoa > Chordata > Mammalia > Primates > Cebidae > Sapajus > Sapajus apella. The sequence continues at coordinate 10,324,145 of NW_022436971.1, forward strand.
GATGGTATCTGAATGTAGTTTTGATTTGCATTTCTCTGATGACCAGTGATGATGAGCATTTTTTCATATGTTTGTTGGCCTCATGTATATCTTCTTTTGTAAAGTGTCTGTTCATATCCTTTGCCCACTTTTGAATGGGCTTGTTAGTTTTTTTCTTGTAAATCTGTTTTAGTTCTTTGTAAATTCTGTATATCAGCCCTTTGTCAGATGGGTAAACTGCAAAAATTTTTTCCCATTCTGTTGGTTGCCGATTCACTCTAATGACTGTTTCTTTTGCTGTGCAGAAGCTGTGGAGTTTGATTAGGTCCCATTTGTCTATTTTGGCTTTTGTTGTCAATGCTTTTGGTGTTTTGGTCATGAAGTCCTTGCCTACACCTATGTCCTGAATGGTTTTGCCTAGATTTTCTTCTAGGGTTTTTATGGTGTTAGCTCTTATGTTTAAGTCTTTAATCCATCTGGAGTTAATTTTAGTGTCAGGTGTCAGGAAGGGGTCCAGTTTCTGCTTTCTGCACATGGCTAGCCAGCTTTCCCAACGCCATTTATTGAACAGGGAATCCTTTCCCCATTGCTTGTTTTTGTCTGGTTTGTCAAAGATCAGGTGGTTGTAGATATGTTGTGTTGCCTCCGAGGCCTCTGTTCTGTTCCATTGGTCTATATCTCTGTTTTGGTACCAGTACCATGCTGTTTTGATTACTGTAGCCTTGTAGTACAGTTTGAAGTCCGGTAGTGTGATGCCCCCCGCTTTGTTCTTTTTGCTTAGAATTGACTTGGCTATGCGGGCTCTCTTTTGGTTCCATATGAAGTTTAAGGTGGTTTTTTCCAGTTCTGCGAAGAAGGTCATTGGTAGCTTGATGGGGATAGCATTGAATCTGTAAATTACTTTGGGCAGTATGGCCATTTTCACGATATTGATCCTTCCTAACCATGAACATGGAATGTTTCTCCATCTGTTTGTGTCCTCTCTTATTTCATTGAGCAGTGGCTTGTAGTTCTCCTTGAAGAGGTCCTTTACATTCCTTTTAGTTGTATTCCTAGGTATTTTATTCTTTTTGTGGCAATTGTGAATGGAAGTTTGTTCTTGATTTGGCTGTCTTTAAGTCTGTTATTGGTGTATAGGAATGCATGTGATTTTTGCACATTGATTTTGTATCCTGAGACTTTGCTGAACTTGCTTATCAGTTTCAGGAGGTTTGGGGCTGACACGATGGGGTCTTCTAGATATACAATCATGTCATCTGCAAATAGAGACAGTTTGACTTCCTCCTTTCCTATTTGAATGCCCTTTATTTCTTTTTCTTGCCTGATTGCTCTGGCTAGAACTTCTAATACTATATTGAATAGCAGTGGTGAGAGAGGGCATCCTTGTCTGGTGCCACATTTCAAGGGGAATGCTTCCAGTTTTTGCCCATTCAGTATGATATTGGCTGTTGGTTTGTCATAAATAGCTTTTATTATTTTGAGATACATTCCATCAATACCTAGCTTATTGAGGGTTTTTAGCATAAAAGGCTGTTGAATTTTGTCAAAGGCCTTCTCTGCATCAATTGAGATAATCATGTGGTTTTTGTCTTTGGTTCTGTTTATGTGGTGAATTACGTTTATAGACTTGCGTATGTTGAACCAGCCTTGCATCCCCGGGATGAAGCCTACTTGATCATTGTGGATAAGCTTTTTGATGTGCTGTTGCAGTCGGCTTGTCAGTATTTTATTGAAGATTTTTGCATCTATGTTCATCATGGATATTGGCCTGAAGTTTTCTTTTCTTGTTGAGTCTCTGCAGGGTTTTGGAATCAGGATGATGTTGGTGTCATAAAATGATTTGGGAAGAATTCCCTCTTTTTGTATTGTTTGGAATAGTTTCATAAGGAATGGTACCAGCTCCTCTTTGTATGTCTGGTAGAATTCAGCTGAGAACCCATCTGGACCTGGGCTTTTTTTGGGTGGTAAACTCTTAGTTTCTGCCTCAACTTCAGACCTTGTTATGGGTCTGTTCAGGGTTTTGGCTTCTTCCTGGTTTAGGCTTGGGAGGATGCAAGAGTCCAGGAATTTATCCATGTCTTCCAGGTTTATTAGTTTGTGTGCATAGAGTTGTTTGTAATAATCTCTGATGATGGTTTGAATTTCTGTGGAATCTGTGGTGATATCCCCTTTATTGTTTTTTATTGCATCAATTTGGTTATTCTCTCTTTTCTTTTTTATTAATCTGGCTAGTGGTCTGTCTATTTTGTTGATCTTTTCAAAAAACCAGCTTCTGGATTTATTGATTTTTTGAAGGGTTTTTTGTGTCTCTATCTCCTTCAGTTCTGCTCTGATCTTAGCTATTTCTTGTCTTCTGCTAGACTTTGAGTTTTTTTTGATCTTGCTCCTCTAGCTCTTTCAGTTTTGACGATAGGGTGTCAATTTTTGATCTCTCCTTGCTTCTCATGTGGGCACTTATTGCTATGTATTTTCCTCTGGGGACTGCTTTAAATGTGTCCCAGAGATTCTGGTATGTTGTGTCTTCATTCTCGTTGGTTTCGAAAAACATCTTTATTTCTGTCTTCATTTCATTGTTTATCCAGTCAACATTCAAGAGCAAGTTGTTCAGTTTCCATGAAGCTGTGCGGTTCTGGGTTAGTTTTTGAATTCTGAGTTCTAACTTGATTGCACTGTGGTCTGAGAGACTGTTTGTTACAATTTCCGTTCTTTTGCATTTGCTGAGGAGTAATTTACTCCCAATTATGTGGTCAATTTTAGAGTAGGTGTGATGTGGTGCTGAGAAGAATGTATATTCTGTGGATTTGGGGTGGAGAGTTCTGTAAATGTCTATTCGGTTTGCTTGGTCCACGTCTAAGTTCAAGTCCTGGATATCCTTGTTAATTTTCTGTCTGGTTGATCTGTCTAATGTTGACAATGGGGTGTTAAAGTCTCCCACTATTATTGTGTGGGAGTCTAAGTCTCTTTGTAAGTCATTAAGAACTTGCCTTATGTATCTGGGTGCTCCTGTATTGGGTGCATATATATTTAGGATCGTTAGCTCCTCTTGTTGCATTGATCCTTTTACCATTATGTAATGTCCCTCTTTGTCTCTTATGATCTTTGTTGCTTTAAAGTCTAATTTATCAGAGATGAGAATTGCAACTCCTGCTTTTTTTTGCTCTCTATTTGCTTGGTAAATCTTCCTCCATCCCTTTATTTTGAGCCTTTGTGTATCCTTGCATGTGAGATGCGTTTCCTGGATACAGCACACCGATGGATTTTGTCTTTTGATCCAATTTGCCAGTCTGTGTCTTTTGATTGGGGCATTTAGTCCATTTACATTTAGGGTTAATATTGTTATGTGTGAATTTGATACTGCCATTTTGGTGCTAGCTTGGTGTTTTGCCCTTTAGTTGATCTGGTACTTGTTGTTCCTTTATATGTGTAGAGCCTCTTTCAGGAGCTCTCGTAGAGCTGGCCTGGTGGTGACGAAACCTGAGTACTTGCATGTTCCCAATGGATTTTATTTTTCCTTCACTTATGAAGCTTAGTTTGGCTGGATAGGAGATTCTGGGTTGAAAGTTCTTTTCTTTAAGGATGTTGAATATTGTCCCCCACTCTCTCCTGGCTTGTAGGGTTTCTGCTGAGAGATCTGCTGTGAGTCTGATGGGCTTCCCTTTACAGGTAACCTGACCTTTCTCTCTGACTGCCCTTAGTATTTTCTCCTTCATTTCAACCCTGGTGAATCTGACGATTATGTGCCTTGGGGTTGCTCTTCTTGACGAATATCTTTGTGGTGTTCTCTGTATTTCCTGGACTTGAATGTTTGCCTGCCTTGCTAGGTTGGGGAAGTTTTCCTGGATAATATCCTGAAGAGTATTTTCCAGCTTGGATTCATTCTCTTCGTCGCATGCAGGTACGCCTATCAAGCGTAGATTAGGTCTTTTCACATAGTCCCACATTTCTTGGAGACTTTGTTCATTCCTTTTTACCCTTTTTTCTCCAGTCTTGCCTTCCTGTTTTATTTCATTGAGTTGATCTTCGACCTCTGGTATCCTTTCTTCTGCATGGTCAATTCGGTGTTGATACTTGTGCATGCTTCACGAAGTTCTCGTGTAATGTTTTTCAGCTCCATCAATTCACTTATATTCATTTCTATTTTGTCCATTCTTGTTAGCAATTCGTCAAATCTTTTTTCAAGGTTCTTAGTTTCTTTGCATTTGGTTAGAACATGTTCTTTAAGTTCACAGAAGTTTCTTACTACGCACCTTCTGAAGTCTAATTCTGTCATTTCATCACACTCGTTCTCCCTCCAACCTTGTTCCTTTGCTGGTGAGGAGTTGTGATCCCTTGTAGGAGGAGAGGTGTTCTGGTTTCGGGCGTTTTCATCCTTTTTGCGCTGGTTTCTTCCCATCTTTAAGGATTTATCTACCTTTCGACTTTGTAGTTGCTGGCTTTCAGATTGGGTCTCAAATCTTTCAGATTGACGTTCTGTTTGTTGATGATGAGGTTATTTCTGTTTCTTGGTTTTCTTTCTGACAGTCTGGCCCCTCTGCTCTAGGTCTGCTGAGGTTCACTCCAGGCCCTGCTTGCCTGGGGTTCACCTGCAGCAGCTGCTGAACAGTAAGGGTTTTTACCAGTTTTCTTCTTCTGCTATCTTTGTCCCAGAAGGATACCCACCTAGTGTCAATCTGATCTCTCCTTTAGAGGGGTCTCTTTGGATATATAGGGGTCAGGGAGCTGCTTGAGGAGACGGTCTCTTCTTTATAGGAGCTCAAATGGTGAGCTGTGAGCTCTGTTGTTCATTCAGAACTGCTGGGCAGGTACGTTTAGGTCTGCTGCAGCAGAACTCATAAACTGCTTTTTGTTCCCAGGTGCTCTGTCCCAGGGATTTAGGGCTTTATTTATGAGTTTCCGTTATGCTGCTGCCTTCTTTTTTTTTTTTTCCTTCACACCTGCCCTGCCCAGCAAGGAGACAGCCTAGTCACTGTCGGCCTATAGAGGCTTTGCTGAGCTGCTGTGGGCTCCGCCCTGCTGCCGAGTTAACTTCCTTGCAATCCTGTTTATATGGGTATAGTTAGAACTGCTTTGGCGATGGTGGCCCGCCTCTGTTGAGGCGGAGTCTCTCTGCTGTGGCGGGTTGTACCTTGGCAATGGCAGGCTGCCTCAGCAATGGTGGGTTGCCTTGGCAACGGTGGGCTGCCTCAGCCATGGCGGGTTGCCTTGGCAATGGCGGGCTGCCTCAGTAATTGCGGACACCCCTCATTCACAGAGCTGGACCGTCCCGGGTTTAGCTGAGCTTGTTGTGAAAGTCTCAATCCAGAGTTTCTGGTTGCTGTTCTTTTGTGGGGGTGGGACCAGCCAAGCCTGATTGCCTGGCTCCCTGCCTTGGCTCGTTTTTTAAGTTGGTGTTCCAGTCGCCTGTTGAAGAGGCGCTGGGGTCTGTTTGTTTTCCCCTGCGGCCACTCGCTGCACGGACTTAAACAGCGGCACTGAGGTTTGTGGCGGTTTTTTTTTTTTTTTTTTTTTGCCCTGGAATCTACTGTCCTGGTTCTCTGCTCAGTCCCCTTTTTAAACAGAGGAATGGGCGACTTCCCGTGGCTCCAATTGCCAGCCAAAAGGGGACCCGGACTGGTGTATTTTGTATGGAGAACCGGAGAACCGTTGCTCCGGGGCGCTGACAAAGCAGCCACGCGGGGCAAAGCAACGGCGCCGGCCGGCACAGCCGTGCTGGCTGAAACAGCTGCGCTGGCGACCGTGGAGCTCCTCCGCCTGGGAATTTCCTAGTCTGTGGGCAATAAAAACGCGGCGTCCACTTACCCTCTGCGCTTTCACTGGGAGCTGCAATCCTGAGCTGTTCCTAAATGGCCATCTTGGATCCTCCCCAATATGGATTTTTTTTTAAAGAAAATTTCAGTATCTTCCTTTTCCGTTTTTGGAAATAGCATGAGGAGGTGTTTTTGTTTCGTATATAAATGGTTTATTGATTGGTCTAATTCTTTCTGGAAATTCATAACCTTCAGACCTTTGGGCAATGTTCTTACATTTTTTCCTTGGTAAGTTTATTTGTACTCTTCTCTTTTCTTCATTCCTTCTTCATGTAGGGAAAGGTAAATCAGACTGGAGTCAGCATCTGTTTATTATTCAGACCTGTATCCATGTGAACACAGGCTACCTCACATCCCTAGTAGAGAACAGCAGAGTATAGCAAGTGTGTCTCTGAGAACTGTAGGTCTTCAGTAGGCAGCCAAAGGAAGGTAAACTAGATAGTATTCATAGATTTTTATAGCAAAATGTTGTTTTCCATCATTAAAGAACTTCAACCCAAAGACTATCAGTGTGGCAGTAGTCAGATTGCTCCTCCCTGGATGGTGACAGGAAATGGAGAAGCCCCTCCTTCCTCTGAGAGCTGGAGTGGCAAGAATTTTCCTCCTTACTGAGCTCAGTGGGAACCTTATGGTTCCTTTGTCAGCTTCATATCTCATTTCTTGTTCCTAAGTCTACCAGGCAAAATTATTGGCTTCCAACTCATGTGCTTAACTCTTAAAAATAAATATATTAGGCTTTGTTTTCCAGTAAGCTCAATTAGCATAAATATCAATTAGAGCTTATCTATTAATTATTAAATAGTAATTTGCTTACTTTGAGGAGATTGTCATGGTATCAATAGGATGATGATATTAACAGAACATATTTTTATGTAGATGTTACAGTTATCAGATTAACATATTTGTTTTTGAATAGTGAATGAGCTAAGAAATGCCTCTCCTATATACATGGCCAAAAGCTTTTCTTAGCCTCAGATTAATGATCCCTAAGCTAACATTTTTTATGTAAACACAATAAATGGCTTGATATTTTCTTCCATTTATTTCTTAATGATTTCTCATTTTCTAAGTAACTTGTAGTTATAAATTTGCCTTGTATTAAAATATAGGGCTCAAAATATTTTGTGTTGTTCTGTTTGTTCTTCATGCCAAGTTTGTCAATTTATATTCTCTCAGTGATTATTCGTTTATTTTTTGTGGTTAAAATAGTTGTTATTTATCAAATGGTAAACTGTAAATACATCCATTTTCTGTTTTAAGCAATGAGCAATCACTCATTTAATCTAATTAAATTTTTGTGGATCTTACCTAGGCAGATTATTTAATCTGGCTAAAAAAATCCTTACTCGTTATGTTTGTGAATGTCATTTCACAAAGGAAGAACATTGTATTCTCTAATATATATGATAAATGATTATAATAGAGCTGTAAAATGATAATTAAAAAAATATTGCTGATTAAGGTCAGGTACAGTTGCTCATGCCTGTAATCCCAGCACTTTGGAAGGCCAAGGCAGGACAATCAGGAGAATAAGTTGAGTCCAGGAGTTTGGGACCAGCCTGGGCAACACAGGGAGACTTCATCTCTACAAAAACATTTAAAAATTAGCTGGGTGTGGTGGCGTGCAACTTTAGTCCCAGCTACTCAGAAGGCTGAGCCAGGAGGATGGCTTGAACCCAAGAGCCAGAAGTTTCAGTGAGCCATGATCATGCCACTGCATTCCAGCCTAGGTGGCAGAGCAACACTCTGTCTCTGAAAAAAAACCACACACACACACACACACACACACACACACACACACACACACACACGGGTATATGAGTATGGCAAGGGAAGTTTGCTCTGATGAATAATCTTCTGAAGGACTTTAAGTAGACCATACCCCACTTAAGTAGACCATACCCTACTCATCACTCTTGTTCAAAGCCTAAAACTTAGTTCAAACAGATAGTGTTATCTTTGTAAATTTGCACTGATAATTGTCAAATAGATTTAGACCAGGCAGATTGTTAGTTTTGAAAATAATGAGGGTTTTTTGTCCAAAGTAGGACATTTTTAGTTTTCCAAGACCAGGCAAAGATTTTTGTTTAGGCTTCTTCTTAATAAAACCATTGCTCTCTCTGGTCTGGGCCTCCAAGATGACAAAGAAAAGAAAGAACAGTGGTTGTGCCAAAAAGGACTGCAGCCGCATGCAGCCTGTTTGCTGCACCAACTGTGCCTGATGGATGCCCAAGGACAAGGGCATTAAGAAAGTCGTCATTTGAAACATAGTAGAGGCTGCAGCAGTCACGGACCTTTTTGAAGTGAGCGTCTTTGATGCCTATGTGCTTCCCAAGCTGTATGTGAAGCAATGTTACTGTGTGGGTTGTGCAATTGACAGCAAAGTAGTCAGGAATCAATCTCGTGAGGCCTGCAAGGACCGAACACCCCCACACCGATTTTGACTGCAGGGGCTGCTCCATGACCTCCACCAAAGCCCATGTAAGGAGCTGAGTCCTTAAAGAATGAAGACAGACTATTCTCTGGAGAAAAATAAAATGGAAATTGTGCTTTAAAAAGTAAATAAAAGCCTAAGATCTTGCTGGAATTCAGGTGGAGCATTGCAATGAAGGTACCTGCGAGTGGCAGGGGCAGTGTTTCTCAGTTGAGAGTATTTGGGACACAGAGCTGTATAGGCTGAAAGAGGGCTTTTATAGCAGTTACAAGGTTTTTTCGCCATCTCCCTGTATTCACTTGCACGTGTGTTGTGCCATACTTAATCTTCCCTGTCAGCCACATTTTTATTAGTTTGTGATCTTTTTCATGATAGTGTTTCTCCTAGTCCCTGTTTACTGGCTTCCTCAGAAAGCATTTGCTTTTTATCTTCACCCCCTACAAGGGATTATCTGTGTGATGGATATACTTCTCACTGATTCCTTAACATTGAAATGGATGGGATTCCCTTCCATTAATGCACAGGGGATGGCTATGAGAAGAATTTTCCTGAGTATAGAGAATCCTAATGGAAACTTCCTGGAGTGGAGGGGTTCCTAAGGAGACAGGCCTAGGAGAAAGCCGACATGGCTATGTCTCTTCTTAATCTATTTTATTGGTTTTGAAGAACAGTAGTAAGTAGTGATTTTACCCTTTACCTCTTCTTAAATAAACAATTGATTTATAATATTTTTTTTTTACCTCTAAGCACAACTGAACCAAAAGTAGCCTGGAAAACAGTTGCTTATATCTGACTAATCTGTAGCAAAGAATGTTGCTCTACTCTAGCATTTCTTATCTTATTCTCTGGAATCATTAATAATCAGGTAATATTGTTATACATCACATATAAAAGAAGCATCTTTCCTTTTTTTTCACTTTATTAACTTTTGTATTTTATTTAAAAGGTGAATACTAAAGGCCTTTTTTTTTTCTTTTAATTTATTAGTGATAAGACAGAGGTGACCACAACTCTTCATGACATGGTAGACCAACTGGAACAAATTCTCAGGTGAGAAAAATGACAGTTTTTTGGCTCCATGCTTATTAAGGCGATTCGTCCAAGAAATGTCATAAGTCTGCCTGTGAGTCATTGTTTCTGTTTTGACCTCATATTTGTTTGATGTCTTGGGAGTTAATTTTCCCAACAACAAATACACTGCACCCCTGTTAAAGCGGAGTGATAGAATAATAACATGGTCTTTGAAAACCCATGTTCTAATTTAGATGTTGCGGTTGCCACTTACTAGCTGTATGATCTTTGGGCCTAGGGTTTTCTCATCTGTGGTATCTAATTCATGAAATTGTGAAATCAATATTAGATTAAGCATTTAAAGTGCCTAATACATAGTAAGCACATAAGAAATGTTAGTTCCTCCAGCAATTATTGCATCTTGATCAGCAAACAATGTTTATTACACTAACTTTCCTTTTTAGTGCATAATACATTCAATTGACTGTACTATGTCATACTGCATTAGAACTCTCATGTAACACTGTAGTAATATTCTTTACTGTCATAATATAATGTTAAACTATCTCTCCTGGAGATGGAAATAGTCTTAATTTTCCCTGTAGGAATGTCTGATATTGTTTACTAATACTTATTTTTATGTTTATATAAATACGCACATTTAAGTATTGTATTAAAAGTAAAATTTTAAGAATAATAAACTTTGGTCTTCCAATATATAGTTGTAGAAATTATAGCTAATGACATTACTAATAGTAGTATGTATGATAATTTGGAGTCTACTGATTAGAAATCTTATTCAAATTAATGGACTTTATTGTAAAAATATTTCAAGTTGCCTTTAAGGGAACAGAATGTTTTCGTGTATCATAATATCTGAGTTTAATGAAGAATTAACGGTTCAGTTTCCTGAAGACCTGTGTTTATTATTACTTAGCTTGATTCCTGTTATCCTGTTTCCTGAAAGTTATACAGTTGTATTTCCTGAAAAATGTTTATTTGCTAAATCAGCTTTTCCCGTTTTTTTAGCTTGTGCCTCTCCTCCCTGCTACCTTCCTAACACGTTCAGTTTAGTTTGACTAAGGCTTAGTGGGTTGAATCAATGTAAATTCATTTTCTACAAATCTGCATAGTTACCTTTATTTTGCTAATACAATTGAGAAGAGATAGCTCAAAGAGAAGCAGTGAAATAAACTAATTTATTTCGTCACATGTTTGTGGTCGTAACCACAGGTGGTCCTGTCATCAATACCTCAAGGAAACAGTTAACACCCTGCAGGTTTCTGGATAATGTTTAGGTTTCACTATCCAGCTTAATTTACTGTGCTTTCCAAATAAGAGCTTTTTATTCCTGTTCCACCGCATAGCCCCAGATACTTGATAAATGTTTTCATATACATAATACCAGGCAACTTTACCCATGAAACTTATTTTCTGGAGAGTTACTGAGTTTTATCCAGTGACTCTGTGCAGTCCTGTAGTAGTCAGTTGATAAATGTGAGATTTTGTGAGTCGGATATACGATGTTGTTGATTATGGAATGGGATATCTCAAGAAGATTCATATGAGACAGAATTTTTGACATATCTTGTATACTTATACAATGGATTATTGACAGAGAATGAGCTTGATGATTTCCAGAGTCTTCTAACTCTAACATTCATAGTTTCTTGCTTTTCTAGTAGTCTTGCCTATAACAAAATACTCAATAGCATTAATAAGAGTTAAAACTGTACTGAAAGTATAGATTTGGCTTATTTTACTGACATGATGCTTTTAGCTTACAGGGAAGTGGCAGAAAGCTTTTGAGATAAAGATATGTCGTGCTTTCTTTTAGTATGCCACTTAGCCCAACTACATTCTAATAAAAGTCAATGAGAAAGGTAAGATTTGTGATATAATTATTAGATTTTTTCTTTTTTTGCTGAGAATCAGTTATATGTAAAATTGCATTATACTATGTGATAATTCTTTTTAATACTAAACACTGAAATGCTTCCGATATGCCTTAGATTCTTAGAGACTCTTTTTGTTTGCTAGCAAGACATTAAATAATTCTTTTTTCACTTACAGTGTTTCAGAGCTTTTGGAAAAACATGGACTTGAGAAACCAATTTCATTTGTTAAAAACACTCAGTCTAGCTCAGAAGAGGCACGCAAGCTGATGGTTAGATTGACTAGGCACACCGGCCGGAAGTGAGTAATAAAATTAATTGATACTGGGTCAGTTAATTTTAAATATTTTTAAAAGTATTTCTCTTTTTCTGACAACCTCACTGTGTTGTAACTAATAATAAACTGCACATAAAGTGTAAGTATAATTTAATACGTTTTGATATATATTTATACATCCTTATGATTAAGATAATAAACATATCCAATACCCCTGAAAGATTTTTAATTGCTCCTTTATAGCTTTTCCTCATCATGTTCCCTTCTCCTCATCAGGAGTACCACTAATCTATTTTTTTTACCTCTGTATATTTCTTTGCATTTCCTAGAATTTTCTGTAAGTAAATCACACAGTGTAACTTTTTTGCTTGTATGTTTGTTTGGCTTCTTTCACTCAGTATAATTGTTTTGTGATTCATCCATGTTGCGTCATGGATCAGTAGTTTCCTTCTTTTTATTTGCTGAACAGTATTTTCATTGTATGGATTTTTCACATCCTGTTTACTACTTCTCTGTTGATGGACATTTGGATTATTTTGAGTTTTGGCTTTTACAAATACAGTTGCTGTTTCTTTTCATATGCAAGTATTTGTGTGGACATATACTTTCATTTCTCTTGGACAAACAGCTAAGGATGAAATGGCAGGACCGTTTGGTAGGTGCATAGTTAACTTTTAAAAAACTGCCAAACTATTTTTTAAAGGATATGTACCCTTTTACTTTCCTACCGGTCTTGTAGGAGAGTTACTGTTGCTACATCCTGCATTGCTGTCCTATGGCCTCAGCAACACTTGGTGTGGTCAGTCTTTGAAAGTTGAGCTAGTTGAATAGGTATGTAGTGGTATCTAATTTTGGTTTGAATTACATTTCTCTAATGAGTGATTAATGTGGAGCATCCTTTTATATGCTTATTTGCTGTCTGTATATTTTCTTTGCCTGTCTTTAAAACTGAGTTATTTTTCTTTTTATTGAGTTTTGGGAGTTTTCTTATATATTCTAGATATCAGTCCTTTTATTAGATATATACTTTGTGAAGATTTTCTCCCATTTGTGCCCTATCTTTTCATTATCTTACCTTTGTGTTTTGAAGAATGTGCTTTTTAAAAATTTGCCTTTTATTCAGTTTGTACTTTTTATTGCTTTACCACAATGTTTTTCTCCTACCTGTTTTAGCAAAATTTTTGGTTTTACATTTTACGTTTAGATCCATGACTCATTTTGAGAGTCCATTTTTGCTCATTGTTCAAAGTATGGATCAAAAAACTTTTTATAGCTAATTATTCCACACCATTTGTTGAAAAAGCTATCCTTTCTCTACTGAATTACCTTTGCAATTTTGTTGAAACCTGTTTTCTGTATATATGGGGGCCCATTTTTTGATTATTTTGTCCTATTGATGTGTTTATCTTTCTTCCAGTACCATACTGTGTTAATTGTTGCAAATTTCGATTAAATCTTGAAATTAGGTAACATTAGTCTCCCAGCTTTGTTTTTTTTTTTCCTTCCCAAAGTTGTTTTGTTTATTAGAGAGCCTTTGCAGTTCCATATGAAGTTCAGAATAAGCTTATCAATTTCTTCATTTGGAATTTTGATAAGGATTGCATCAAATCTATAGGTCAGTTTCGAGAGTGTTGCTATCCTAAATCAATATTAAGTCTTCCAATCCATGAACATAGGATGTCTTTCCCTTACTTAGTTCATCTTTAATTTCTTTTGATGGTCTTGTAGTTTTCAGTGTACTATTCTTACATTTATTTTGTTAAATTATTCTTAAGTATTTTATTCTTTCTTGGTCCTATTGTAAAAGTAATTGCTTTCTTAATTTCATTTTCAGATTGTTTCTTCCTAGTGTGTAGAAATACAGTTGATTCTTTGATTTATTGATCTTATGTTATCTAACTTTTCTGGACTTACATATTAGCTCTAATAATTTTTCTTTGCAGACTTCATGGGATTTCCTATATAAAAGATTACACTATCACAGGAAGGTAGATATTCCTTTGATATTGTTTCTTTTAATCTACCATATGAGTTGGTAGCAACATACTTTCTCCTCTCCAAGCTTTTTTTCTTTGTTGTCATATTATTTACTTTTATGTATGTTAAAAACTCCATTTTGCATTGTATTATTATTTGCAAGCAGTAAACTGTTTTTTAAAGTGATGAAAATAATATGAAAAATGTGTTGTATATTTATCCATGTAATTACCATTTCTGGCACTTACCATTCTTGTATGTAGACCTGTGTTTCCATCTGGTGTTATTTTCCTTTTGTCTGGAAGACTTCTTTTAATGTTGTTGTTGTTGTTATTTTTTGGAGTGCTAGTATGCCAGTGATTCATTTGTTTATATCTTTGTTCGTTTAAAAAAATCTTTATTTCACATTTTTCTCTGAAGGATGTATTCACTTGGTATACGATTTAAATTTGACATTTTTTTTTTTAAGTATACTACAGTACTGAAATTGCTCCACCATCTCCTAGCATGAATTTTTTTAATTGAGAAATCTGCTATCAGACTTAATCTATTTTTGATGTGTTTCTCATTTTTTAAATTGCTTTTGTGAATTTCTCTTTTTGATGTCAGTTTCAAATTGATGTATTATGGTATAGTTTTCTTCATCAAGCATCTTGGATCTTGGGTCTTTGGGTTTATAATTTCCATCCAACTTGGAAAATTTTTGCATATTGCTTCTCCTTTCTCTTCTGCTTTTTCCCCTTTCAGGACTCCAATTATACATCTGTTAGGACCTTTCAAGTTGCCTCACAGCTCATCAATACTGTGTTGTTTATTTGTTTTAATATTCTTACGTATTTGTGTTTCATTTTGGATAATTTCTATCATTATTCTTTAGAGTTCACTAAATCTTTTTTTCTCTAATGTCTCATCAATTTGTATGTTCATTATATTTTTCATTGAGACTTTTTTTAACCTCTAAGAGTTCAGTTTTGGTTTTTATTAAACTTTCATGTCCATTAGCTTTTTGAACATATATTAAACAGTTGTAATACATTTTAAAACATTCTTGTCTGCTTTTCTAGTGCAAATGTTTGCTTTTTCTAATATTTATCTTCTTTTTAAAAACATCTTTTTAACATCTATGTTACGCATCTAATATCTGGGTAGGTTTTGAATAATGTTTTTTTCATTATCTATCATATTTTTCATTTCTTTCCATGCAAAAAAAAATATATATATATTTTGAGACAAAGTCTTACTCTGTGGCCCAGGCTGGAGTGCAGTTGGCTCACTGCAACCTCCACCTCCCGGGTTCAAGAGCTTCTCCTTCTTCAGCCTCCTGTGTAGCTGGGATTACAGGCATGTGCCACCACGCCTGGCTAATTTTCAGTGCAAAGTAATTTTATTGGATACTAGACATTATGAATTTTTCTTACTTGTATGTTATCATATTTTTGTATTTTTATAAATTTTCTTTTTAAAAAATAAGTTTTGTATATTTAAGGTATACAACATGATGTTATGGGATATATATAAATAGTAAAAAGGTTACTATAGTGAAAGAGATTAACATTCATCATCTCACATAGTTATCTATTTTATTTTGTTTGTTTCTATGGCAGGAACAACTAAAATCTACTCCTTTAGCATGATCCCATATACAGGACAACTTTACTACCTATAGTCTTCATGGTATACACTAGACCTCTAGGCTTATTCATTTACATATCTGCCACTTTGTATCCTCTGACCTGCATCTCCTTGTTTGTCGCCTCCACAGCCTTTTATTTGGTGTCTATTTCTTTATATTTGATTTTGTAAAATTCCACATATAAGTGAAAACATGTAATATTTTTCTTCCTATGTCTTGTTTATTTCACTCAGCATAAATATTCTTACGCTTTTTTCTGGGACAGGGTTAATTTACTTGCAAACAGTTTAAGCCTTTTGCTTCTTGCAGTTGAGATGCAGGAAGAGCTCCTTCTAGGACTAATTATTCCCCATAACTGAGCTAGGACTCTCTTCAATGCCTGTGTGTCTTGTGGTTTTCCAGCCTGTGTGAACTTGACTCGTTTTCTTTTCCTAGCCTCAGGCAGTTTTACCTCAGGCATTTATGGCTTCTATTTGGCTGAATATTTGTGGGGATTCTTTGCAGATCTTGGGAATTTCTTTCAGTTCTGCTGTATCTTTCCTGGTACTTTGTTTTGTGTGTACTCTATCTGCTTTGGTTTCTCTGGAATTGCAGTTCCGTCTTCTCAATGCAGGGAGTCCACAACTCTCTGCTTAGATTTGTCCTTGTACTGTGGCCTGGAATCTTTCTCAAAGCAGTAAGCTGGTATAGTCTTAAAAGTCCTCTCAGCAGTGAGCCATGATTGTGTCACTGCTCTCCAGTGTGTGTGACAGAGTGAGAGACCTTGTCTCAAAAAAATAGAAAAAAAAGACTTGTTTATATTTCTCAGAGATCACTGTCTTTCACTGTCTGATGTCCAGTATTTTTGCATATTTTACTTGTGTTAGGCTGGAGAGTTAATTCATTTCCTTTTGCTTAATCTTTTCTGAATGTGAAAATCTCTTTGGAATTCTCCCTTAATCTGTGTGTTTCATGTCTTCTAAATTCTTGTAAGGAAGTCATATTCGGAAATTATCTTGACTTGGGAATCAGATAACTTGGATTCTGGTGTATTATCAACTCCTTTTTTATAAACAGTTGTGTACTGCTTCATGCATTTTTATAAAATGATCATACCATACCCCTGTAGCCAGCACTTAAATGAAGAAATAGTGCATTACTCTTCTGTCAGTGTGGGCTTCTCCGAGGCTAAGATTAGAGCATTAGTTGTTTGGAAGGTAATTCTAGCCAAGCATCAGCAGGAGAATGGGGAACTGAGACAGAAGGAAAGGGACCCAATACTGGTTGGATTGTATCAGCAGGTTTACCACTGGGGCTCAGTATTGCTGGGGTCATCTATTCTAATGAAATTAGAAATTTTGCTAAATTCTCCTTTGGAAGTTCATTTAGATCCAGTTTTAACAGAGATAGGAAAACTGAACAGTTAATATTCACTTTATAATTGTGCATTTATTGATGAATTGTTTGTTTACATTATTTAATGAATATCTTATTATGGATTTGACATACTTTGTGTCAGTATTATGCTTGATGTCTGGCTTACAAAGAAAAAGATATAGTACCACCCTGGTCCAATGGGAGATACACTCAATTAATATGAAGAGACTATCTATACAGGCTGTGGAGGCTATGTGAGAACTAACAGATTACTCTGTAGAAAAATTGGCAACATAATACATCAAATACATATTTAAAAAAGAAAAGAAAAACTGGCAACAGACTTGAAAGACATTTCAATTAGGTGATATACAAATGGTCAATAAAGAAACTAACAACTTTTCGACCTATCGTATTAGTTTTTTGGGCAGGAATGTAGCAAATAATAAAGGTTATCTATGACTTTGAGGTGCTTGCTCAAAGGTAGGTGAAGATGCTGCTGTGAAGGTGGACATGAAGATCAGCAGAGAAGTCTGAACTGGAGTAACGGATTTCAGAATAATCCCCGTGTGTGTATGGGAAGGTTAAATTCCAGATCTCTAGGGAGACTACATAAAAACGTAAAGAAGTTTGGGGAAAAAAAAACTACCTCAAACACTAATCATGAAGGAGTAGAATTAAGTAAAGGCAACTTTTCAGGAACTTACTTTAAAGATTTTTTTTACCTAATTTGTAGGACTTAGAGATTCACCTTAACCCAACTATCAAAGAAAAAATACAGTCCAGCAGTAACATACTATTTCTTACTATTTTGTAAGAGCTACTCTATCACATCTTTCAGGATTAAGCTTGGCTCCTCCAAGCTTAATTGAATTCTTCTTCCCAGAAATTCCCTAGCATTTTGTATCTACCTCTCTTACTATCTGTCTCTTGCACCCATATTGTGTTATACTGCAACTATACTATAGTCAACACATATGCCTTAAGTTCCCTTCTAGGTGATAATTTCTGCAGTGCAAATGTTACAGCCACCATACACCTCGGTTAGGAGCTTACATATCACTGGCTCTATCTGGTAATTTAGGTAGTTTTGACTATTTAAATGCCTTAAGGTTTCTTTATAGCTACAAATGGATGGCCAATATTTCCAAGATCATGCTAATTTTACTCTAGAATCTGTTTTTCAGCAGGAAAGCATTGCAATTGCTGCTAGATTACCTACCACCGTCCCCTCCCTGAGTCAGTTCCCTAAATACTTACAGAGTCCCTGAAGTTAATTTCTACTCATGGTAATCTGTTTACTGTGAATATGTAAGAGAATATGATGCCTGTTTTCGTAGTAGTCTACTTGAAATGAATCTTCATTATTTTATGCATACTTCATGGCTTGGCCCTAAGTACCCATAGAATATTCTTATACATATTCTAAAGGGTGACAGATGTTAGCAAATCTGTCACAAATGTGTTTTACCAACTTGAATATACTACTATTCTTCCCTGGAAAATCCATATCTATTGCAAAGCTGCAACTAATGCATTTATGTTCAGAGATCAGTCTGTTAATTTGCAAACCTCTTGGTTAGTTTCTTCAAATTCTAGTCTTGATTCTTATTTGCTGAATATATTCTTAAAAAGACCATTGTAAATAATGCATAATAGTTTATTTTAATTAGAACCTTTACTTAGGGCTAGCCATGTGTGAGAAAACATTAATACCATATGCCCCAGTGTTGATGGCTTCCAGAAGAACAGCTGGGCTGTAAGAACTTGAATTCAGCTAGGCAGCGCCTAGGTCTGAGTTTATGAAGCAGGTGCAAGATGGACACTCACTTCATCAAACATTCTGTTACTTCTCTGCCTGTAAGAAATCTGAAAGAGCCCCTCCAGATCTTTGAAGTCTAAAGAGTTCACATACCCAGGTCAAACAAATGGAACATTTCATGAATTTTCCTGAAATACTTGAAAATATATTAGTTTGTTTTGTGTATTTGTGTGCTGGAAGAAAAAAAGTATTCTCTTACACCTAATTGCATATGGAACAAGAGTAATTATTCATTTTGTAAAATAAATATAAAATGCATAGGTAAATCAAACGTGCTTATTAAAAATTTTAGGAGAAAAAATTTTAAAGACTGTATTTTTCAGTGTAATGATCCCAAATATATACTTTTTCTATAGCAATAACTGTTAAACACATCCAACCTATCTGTTTGTTTGTAATAAATAGTGTTTGGAAATAGTGATGATTTTTAAAAGCATTATAAAAGATAAAAAATAAAAAGATGCACAAAAAAGAAACATCATCTAGTTGGTATTTGACAAAC
Organism: Sapajus apella; assembly: GCF_009761245.1. Classification (NCBI taxonomy): domain Eukaryota; kingdom Metazoa; phylum Chordata; class Mammalia; order Primates; family Cebidae; genus Sapajus; species Sapajus apella. Next base: position 10,342,838 of record NW_022436971.1, read on the forward strand.
ATCAAACAAAAACCTGCTCTTCTTGAATAATATTCATGATTATGTAGAATGTCAAGACTAGAAAGTAAACATAAATGATGGTTCCATACTCATGTATATTTAAGATGAACTTTTGAGAGAGGCAGAGAGAATTACAGCGTATTGTCTGTCCTGCTAGAAACAATGTTAGTATTATATACGTGACCTAAAAAATGAAAAAAAGAAACAAGATGTGTTTATAACTTCAGATTCATTCATTCACATTTGTTGAATGTTTATTACGTACCAGAAAAATGGGGGGGGGGGTCTTTTCATATATTTTAGTATAAGTTAATGTTTATGCTATACAAAAAGGGAATTTAAAGTTCAGAGACATTAGAAAATGTATTCAAATCCATGGATAATGTAGCTTATTTTTGTATTTAGGAGCATCTTGCTTCAATGCCTGTGTGTCGTCAAAATTAATCTCATTTATTGCTTATCAGTCTTTGAGGTGGGCTTTCAGTGAGGAAAGTGAAAATCAGGAATATTAAATGACTTGCTCACAGTCACACAACTAATTTGTGACTCTGGGTGAAATTGGTAGCAAAACCTTTTCCCCTTTGTAGGAGAATCTGATGATTAATTTCCTAGCTTTGTAACTCTGGAAATCAATATAAAGTGGTTTTTAATCAACTAGATTATATAGGCCTCACTACTTAGATAAAACTGAAGGGCTGGGCATAGTGGCTCATGCCTGTAATCCCAGCACGTTGTAATGCCTGAGGCAGGCAGATCATGAGGTCAAGAGATAAGACTAACCTGGCAAACAAGGTGAAACCCCGTCTCTACTAAAATACAAAAATTAGCTGGGTGTGGTGGCGCGCACCTATTGTCCCAGCTATTTGGGAGGCTGAGGCAGGAGAATTGCTTGAACCCGGGAGGTGAAGGTTGCAGTGAGCCGAGATCACGCTACTGCACTCCAGCCTGGTAACAGAGCGAGACTTTGTCTCAAAAAAAAAAAAAAAACAGCACCAAAAAACAAAACAAAAAAACAAAAAACTGATCCCTGATTGGTAAATTGCCTCTGGCCTGGAGGAACTGTAAATGAACTAGAAATATCTGATAGGGGGTTTATGCTTTGGGCTTGCCTGAGTGTGTTGCAAGAGATGTTGGCTCTTTTAGGACATGTAGCTTCTTCCTAAGCCAGACACGGCAACACCAACAACTACTCTCTGAGGCTTTGGCTTCTTGTACTGAGGCGGTCAACTGAGAAGATAACTCCTGGAGTGCTCTGTGAGCTGCTTTGTGGACCACTGCCAGTACTCTCATTGTAAGAAGCAGCTGATACTGCCCTGCTGGTGAGCTGCAGTTCTTGTCCTCCAGACTGATGGCAAAGGCGGCCTGCAGTTGTCCTATGAGTGTGAATGTTTAGTTGAAGTCAAGAAGACTCCTTGACGGGGATTGCAGAGTGATGAAGATGGAATTTAAAACGAACCTCTGTCATCAAGTGCTTTTTCTGCTATATCAAAGCTGGTTTATCTTGCAGTGCTTCATACCTTTACCGTAATTACCATTCAGTTTCATCCCAGCCTTGTGTCTGCTCAGGCTGTGACAGGCTGCTTTGACAGCATCTCTAGCATTGATGCACAGCTGCCCAACTTTCCCCTCTATCTTTAATCCAAGTGTTTTCCTGTAAATTTAATGAAGATATATTTGTTTTGATCATTTGGGAGCTGATGTGGTAGGTAGAGTGGTGGTACCAGTTTTTGTTTTTTTACCTTTTGACCATTTGAAGAAAGAGATTTTATTAATTGTTCTTTCCCTTTTCCTTCTCTTTCTTACGTGTTTTTCCAGGCAGCCTCCTGTCAGTGAGTCCCATTGGAGAACGTTGCTCCAGGACATGTTAACTATGCAGCAGAATGTGTACACATGTCTAGATGCTGATGCCTGCTATGAGGTAACTCTAGAACCATACACAATTTTAAAAAATTTAACAGTTTTGATGGTTATGGTTTATTGGATGCAAGAACGATGACCATAAGCTACACTGGAAGTAATACTATTTAATAATAGCTAGTAACTGAGTAGTGCTTTATGGGTTGAACACTTTTTACTTAACCCCCTGTCTCCCTTGTCTTTTTTCATTGCAACGCTATCTGTTCACTGGGTTAATCGTCAGCTAGAAAATGTGAATCGTACTTGACTTTTCTCACTTCCATAGTTTTGGTGGTCACTAAAACTTACCTATTACATTTTTCAAATCTGTCCTGTTTTCCTGTCTGCTGAGCTGCAGCAATCCCCCTGCTTGTTTCCCTACTTCCATCTTTCTGGTTTACACTGATAAAGATTATTTTTCTAAAACAAATCTTTCCATGACACACCCCTTCTAAAAATCTGTTGTTGTCCCATATCAATAATCAAAAAGTAGCTCTACTCTTTAGCATGACATGGAAAGCTGCAGAGGATGCCAGCCCCCTTACCCCTTCCACTGTTGTCACTGTCAGCCATGTACCTTATGTTGCAGTGGCACCTCAAGCCTGTCATCAGTTTCTCCATCCACCATGCTGTTTCATGTTCTGTCACTTTGCATACTTTGTTTTCTTGGCCTGCCATCTATTCTTCTTTCTTTTACTTAGAAAACTCCTAATAAAGTTCACAACTCAGCTCACTAATTATGTTCTCTAGGATTCCTTCCTTTGTCCTTCCACATAAATGGCTTCTACTATAGTCTTTCTTTAAAATGTAGTTGTTTGTTTGTTTGTGCATTTCTTTTGTTTGGTCATCAGCTCCTAGACAGGCATTACTATATCATGCGCTTTCTCATATCCCCTAGTGCATGTTATAACATATGGAATATAAAGGATATATAAGAAATGGTTGTCAACTGACTGGGAGTGTAATCCAGGGGCATTTACTCATTAATTTGGAAGAGATATATCCGTGTGTGTGTGTGTGTGTGTGTGTCCAATTGCCAAGTCAGAGGCAGATTACCAATATATATATTTCCATTTTATATTTTTAAAATCTCCAAGTCAGAGGCAGTTTACCAATATATGTATTTCGTTTGTATGGAAAAAATAACCTAACTCATTTTTAATAAGATGCAGTCTAAAACAAGTTTTTTAATTTGAATTTTCTTGTTAAATAAGCCAGACTCAAAATCATAAAGAGTATTTCTTGTGTCGCTTTGCTCTGATGCCATAAAATATGATCCATTGATGAAATCAGAATTGTAAAAATAGGCCTCTGCATTGTGAAATTGTTCAGTTTTTAAATTCAGGGTAATTTTAACAAAAGAGTGCTAATGTAGACTATTGAGAAATAAATGGTTTTATATTTGAATTTCAAGTTTTTAAATGCATGAATAACTGTAATGTTTATATTGATGATTACAGTCTCTGACCACATATAACTGCTATTGTCTTCCCCTTTTGCATCTAAAGCAAAACCTGAAACCAACTTCATCAGAAAATAATTTGTATGCACATGAGATCTCAAACCCAATTGTTAGCTAGTTTGTTTGAGGTAGTGTTTTTACATTGGAGTGGCATTATTTTGATACTTTCTTATTTCTGATTCTGATTGCAAAATTGGCAGTAAGTATATTACACTTGAATTAGTTTCAGTGTGGAGTAATCTATCAAAACAACTCATCATATTGCATTTAAAAAATATTTTAACACCTTTTTATTAGGTTTGATATTTTAGTTACTTTTGTCCGTGGGCCTGTCTTGTTGAGAAAACATTTAAAAGCATGTTATAACAGTTCTGAAAAGATTCTAGGAGATGGTAATAACAGATTTGACAAACTTAAAATTTTAAATATAATTTAAAATGTGCTATGTTGTCTTAGTGACTTGGTTGTTAGATTTTGCTGTTCTTGGAAAATAATTTGAAACTTCAGTGGCATAATTTTGAAAATGTTAGATGAAGATTTATATATAGCTTATAGAACAGAAATCTATGTTGTTCATTTTAGCAAACACTTTCAAGATTTAGTATGAATATATTTTTCAGTATTGGACATTGACTCTTTATAGCTTACTTGAGTAGTCCAAAGGAATATGGAGAAACTATCACATATAAGTCATTTGGGTTAGACTTATTGTAAGCCATTTTTATCTGTCAGATATCAGTGATTAGGGTTGCTCTTTAATAGTTTGCTTTCTGTCACGGTATCTATTTTATGGTGGATCCCTCTTAGATATAGTGTTTTTATCTTTGTCAGACATCTTAGCAAAGACCTGTCTAAGAATGCTTTCTGCAGGAAGCCTAGACACAAAGAAGTGAAAATAAGGGCATCCTCTGAAGGTTGGATGATCTTCTTAATTATATTGAAACTCTTGCTTCTCTATTACATGTTATTGTTTTAAAATCTCTTATTTCTGTGCTATCCTCATCCAACTGTAGCATGACAGGGAAGTGCATTTTTGGGGAAGTTCTTATATTAATTATATATACCATTATTAGTGTATGTTTAAAAGGATTGCTTTATTTACATAAACAATCTCAATTATGAATTAATTTTATGTTAATTGATGTTGTTAGTTGCCTAGTAGAGCACAACGATATTTGTATGAATACCTTCAGTGTCTCTTGTTTTATTTAAATAATTTTTAATATGCGAGTTATTAAACTCAACATTATAATATATTGTAATTTTGTTAACTGGTTATAAGTATAGCATTTATGGCATAGCTATTTAATTCATAAGACTGAATTCAGATGCTTTAAGGAGGTATGAATTATATGTATCATAGTCAAATATTTTTCTTGTAAGAAATTAAAATGGGGCTGGGTGCAGTGGCTCATGCTTTTAATCCCAGCACTTCGGGAAGCCAAGGTGAGAGGATTGCTTGAAACCAAGAGTTTGAGACCAGCCTGGGCAACCTAGCAAGAAACCATATCAAAAATGAAAATTAAAATTAGAAAAAAAAAGTAGAAATGGTTAAAAATAGTTTTAAGCAAAGTGGGCCCTGTTTAGAATGGGACAGTATGTCTAATAAATCCTGATTTTAATGAATATCAACTTCAGATGCTTGACCCAAGTATTTATTGTGATACATTAAAAATATTATGCTTAATTTTGGTTTGGTCAATGAAATTATTCTTTCTTCTTTCTAAAGGATTGACTTTTTTTAATTGAGGGGAAATTGACCTAATGTAAAATTAACCATTTTAAAGTATACAATTCATTGTCATTTAGTACATTTTCAGTGTTGTGCAGCCACCACCTCTAGGATGGATGTGTTTTTAATTTCTTTCATTTGGATTTCAGAGCCTTCATTTCATTGAGAACTGAACCTTCCCTCTTTATTACTAATTCCAGTTTCTTCTTTTTTTCAGATATTTACAGAAAGCCTTCTGTGCTCTAGTCGCCTTGAAAACATCCACCTGGCTGGGCAGATGATGCACTGCAGTGCTTGTTCAGCAAATCTGCCAGCTGGAATAGCCCATAAAGGGAAACCCCACTACAGGGTCAGTTATGAAAAGAGTATTGACCTGGTTCTGGCTGCCAGCAGAGAGTACTTCAATTCTTCCACCAACCTTACAGATAGCTGCATGGATCTAGCCAGGTAGAATAACTCCATATTCTTCCATAGATAGAAGGGGAATGCCAGAATATACAAACTGCATTGCTATTCTTTCCTTTACAAAATATATTATCACAGGTACAGATTGACTGCCCTTTATGAGGCACAGTAATTTTTTGCTTGAGTATAACAAGAAAACTATGTACGTAATGAATGTCCATCAGCTTCTTAAACCTTTTTCTCCAGCGTGCTTTCCTGTGTTCATTTTTGCTGATTATCTGTAAGGCTGTATTTCTCTTCTGTTGGAAGAGATTCATATGATAACCTATAAATTCAAGTTGTGAAAATTTTTGGTATGCATAAGTTGTGTCTGTCTTGTTCACGTAGCTTTCACTTTGTTTAGAGACAAGGGACCTAAATGCCAGGGGATAAGTCTTAAAAAAAAAAAAAAAGAGAGAGAGAAGGGACCCGATTAAATGATAAACCTCAGAAGTTGCTTCCTGGCTGAAATTAAGACTATAAATTCAGTTCCTCTCATCACCATTGTACTCCTATTTTAGCCCACCCCTCTTGTTTAACACTGGAAACGTGTGTTCATGACCTGAGTTCTTATAAGTAAGTATACACAATTGCAGTGATTTTCTTTTAGAAGAATTTATTTAGGATTTAAGGTTGCTTTTTATAAAGTTAGTTTTTTATAAAATTAAAAGTGCCTAATAAACATTGATCAAAGAACAAAACATGTATCACCTCTGTATTAATTAATCTTAAAAGCTTAAAAAAGATAATCTTACTTGTTCAACATTTCAGAAAAGTGGTTTATAGACAGTCCCCAACTTAAGATGGTGCAAATTCCAAGATTTCAACTTTATGATAGTGTAAAGTGATGTGCATTCAGTAGAAACAGTACTTTGAGTACCCATACAACCATTGAGTTTTTCACTTTCAGTTCAGTATTCAGTAAATTACATGAGAAATTCAACTTTCATATAAAATAGCCTTCGTGTTAACTGATTAAAAGCCTAGCCAAACTGTGGGCTAATGAAAGTGTTCTGAGCACTTTAAGGTAGGCTAAACTGAGCTGTGATGTTTGTTAGGTATATTAAATGCATTTTCAATTTGCGATATTTTTAGCTTGCCATGGATTTATTCAGACATAACCCCATTGTAAGTGGAGGCACATCCTCAATTGTATTATGTCCTCTCTCCCCTGCCTTCTGACTGATACGCTGCTGTTCACACCACTAGCCATTTTTCAACTCTCTTTTGCAGTGTCTAGTTTCTCTAACATGTATTTCTCCTTCCATTTGTACCCTGGACAACTGAGTCTGTTTTGTTTCTCTTTTCTAGACCCTGCTCTACTTTTCTTACTCAGAGCTGTGCTGATCCTCATTCATTTCTAGAGACATACTTTTTCATTTATTTTTCCTCCTCAAGGCAATTGACAATTTTTCTGAGCACCTGAGTTTGTCATGTAACCTCTGAGTTTTTGTTAAGTTTATCCTGTTTTCTCAGATTTTCTAGTTAACAATCTATAAGATATTCTCCATTTTATTTGATGGGAATTATCCACTCACCATTTAAATAAAATAATGAGATTTTTGAGCCTAATCATGTGTCCACTATTTTACACATATACCTGTATACAGTTTTGCAAAAATGAGATAATGCTATATATTTCTTTTTGTTACATGCTTTTTTCAGTTGTTTAGTAAGCTAGTGTGTACAGATATGCAGCATTTTCATATGCTTTACAGCATTGTGTCGAGTGGTTGTGCTAGATTTACTCAGTTCTTTTCTGACGGCATTTAATATGCCTTTTCATTGTCTGAGAAGCAGCAGAGTGTCAGAGGTTAAGAACACAGTTTGTAGTGGCAGATGTCTGTGTACAGATCCACGTTTGTCCAGCTAACAGCCGTGTGACCCTGGGCCAGTCATCAGGGCCTCAGATTCTTCACCTGTAAAATGCGGATAATAGTCGGATTATGTCATAGGGCTATTGTAATATTAACTGAGTAGGCAAAGTGATTAGGCCTGTGCCTGTTCTAGATAGATAATGCAAAGTGGAATTGCTGAATCGAAGGGTAAGCACCTACAAAATTTTGATACATGTTATCAAATGACACCAGTTTATTTTCCATTAATAAGGCACTAAAGGGCCTCTTCTCTAAATTAATTTTCAGTCTTTCCAGTGTTTGTCTGTTGAACAGCTTCATTTGCACTTTTGCTTTTGAAACTTGCTTCTAGCCTTATTTTTCTTTTGGGATGTTCATCTTTTTACTTTTGATTCTTAGGGGCTCATTTTGGGGCCTATGGTACATTTCTGCTATGCCTATCTCAAATATTTTACTACATTGCCAAGTTTTATTATATAAGATTTATCTTTCCAGTTGCTCTTCAGAATTTTTTAATTGTGATTCTTTTACAGTTTCTGTCTTTGCTGTCATTTTTTGAAAGACTTTTAATTCCCAAGACTGTTAAGATAATTTTTCATAATTTTTAGTGCTTTGATAGGTTTAATTTTTATATTTCAGTTTTACCTTTATGTGGAATTCGTTTTGATACTTTGATTGTGGTAGCAGTTGAAACACCTTCGTTTTACAAACATGCCGCATGTGTGTAACGTGGCTCCCCACTGATTGCAGCCTGTGAGCCTGAGTGTATTTCAGTGTTTACAGTTATATTGAATGTAGAAAATAACCCATACATTCTTACTGAATAAAGTGTTATTTATTAATTGAGGAAGCAATAAATATCTAAACAATACAAAAAGGATATATTGGAGAGATTAATTTTTCCCCTAGAAGACTAATTTCAGACCTAGCAAAGCTTAAAGGTAACTCCTCCCCTTAGATCCCCCATTTCCCCCCCACCAGTAATATCTTATCTCAGAAGGAATTATGTTTTCACAAAACATGTTATTGAACTTGACAACGTTGTTTAAAGCAGTTAGCTCTTTCTTTTCTCCTAAGTGATTCTATTTTATTTCAAATGATGAAAATAGCAAATAGAATAGCCTTTGAAACTGGGACTTGCATTTGATCTCAATCTTTTTGGCAGGTGTTTCCCAGAGATCGTTTAAAAAGCTGCTTCTTCTGTATTTCTCCTTCATTGCATCTCTTTCTCTCCCACAAGGACACACCTTAGTTTCACAAACATGCCCTATGTGTATAATGTGGTACCGAACCGATTGTGACCTGTGAGCCTGTATTTTAATGTTCACGTTTATATTGAATACAGAAAATAGCCCATACATTCTTACTGATTAAAGAGTTATTTTCAAACTCTTTAAAAATAAATTGTTGAGGAAGCAATAGATATCCAAACAATACAAAAAGAATATAAGTGTAGACCATAAGTCTCCCTCCACATTCTAGTTCCCCTAACTTTATCCTTAAGTAATTTTTAAATGTTGGTTGCTTATATATCCTTCCAAAACATTTTATTAAATGTTACCTCTTCTTTCTTAAATCACGAATAAGCTCTTACTATTATGTATACCTTACTGTTCCTTATTTTGTTTTTCATTTATATTCTGTATTGAAGGTTTTTTCATTTGCATATGGACAGGTCAGTTTTATTCCTTTTTGATGGTTGTAGAACATTTCGTTGTTTTACTTTTATATAATTTATTTAATTTTTTCCTGATTTGGTATGCTTTCTTTCATTTTTAAAAACAATCTGGTAGTCAGCATCCATAATTCAATGTCTTTGAGCATGTATGAGCCTATCTGTAATACACATTTTTGGAATTTATTTGTAATTCCTGGGTCTAGAGTAAAAAATGTAAAAAGGGCATTTACAATTTTGAAACCACAAAGAGGTTATAGACCTTTCACACTTGAATCAACAGTGGATGTGAGTGCTCAGTTGATTTAATCCTCTAGTTTTATAAGAGCAGGCTAGGCCTGTGTGTATCACTTAGTCATATGGATGTCATACTGGGGCTTGGATGCCTGCATCTCATGATCTGTGATTCTAGCATTCATGAGCCCCTTATGGCCTGATCTGTCTTTCTAGTCTTATATTCCAGTGTTCCTCTAAACACCTTTAGAGAATGAGTTTATTCATTACATGAAACATGTATTAAGTGAAGTGTCTTTGAATTTAAACAAAAATTTACTTAAAATACTCCATGGAAATCCCACATTCTTAGCTTAGCAAATCACTTTCTCCTATAGTTCATCTCAGAACTGTATATTATCAAGAGATTTCTTGTTTTTGATCAGAAAAATGTTCTCTATGCAGTTTCCTAAGTCATCTCTTATTCCTTTTGAGAGACCAAATTGTTACCAAATCAAGACATTTCTGTTTTTCCCAAAAGGGAAACTGGAAATTATCTGAATTTTATCCTTAAAAAAATTCCTTATAATCATTATGTTTGCATATATCAGTAAAAACGGCACTAAGCACAAAGTTATCATGCTTGCTGCCATGATGGCATTAGGTACTGTGAATGTAACTGTAGGTAATTACTTCACTTCTGTGAGCTTCAGTTTTAGCTCCCTTAAAAGGCAGATAGATGATGATATTTGCCTACCTCATGGCTTGCTGTGAGGTTTAAGATAATAGAAGGCATCTAACGGAATGAATTCCTGGAATGTAGTAGATTTTTGATAAATATGTGTTGGATCTCATGTTGTTAAATATAGAATGGTGAACATATGTTGCTTCTTTTTAAAATTTATCTAATTTCTTCTAGGTGTTGCTTACAACTGATAACAGATAGACCCCCTGCCATTCAAGAGGAGCTAGATCTTATCCAAGCTGTTGGATGTCTTGAAGAATTTGGAGTAAAGATTCTGCCTTTGCAAGGTGAGTTTTCTACTTATTGTTGCATTGTTACTAACCTGTATTGCAGTAATTTACTAGTATTCTTTTTAAGTTTTTTATAACTAAAGAGTAGCTTTGGTCATTTAATCCATAGCAGTAGATCCTGTCCTTGACCCATATTTTAAATGAAATCTCAAGTGGAAACCCAAAAGAAAAAAAATAAAGCCAACATTTTACCATAAATTTATTTTTTAAAGTTTACATTTATAACATTTAAAGAAATAACATTAGTAACAGAGCAGTGAGGCTATTGGGTAAAAACAAAAATAGATATTGGGGATTATGGGTGAGAATGTATCAGATTTATATCAGTTTTGGTAAACAATTTATTTCTATATTTTGTTTCAGTTGTCTAGATTTATGACTATCTGAAAATAAAATTTTTTTTTTTTGCTTGATTCAGTATTTAAGTCCATCTGTTTTTTTAAAAGAGGGAATAAGAAATTTTTGTTTAGAATTTACTTACTAGAGATATCTTAATATTACTCAACTTCTTTTATTTGAATATAAAAATCACCTAGGTATCATCCCAAACAAGCATCCTGTTATGGTGTAACTTGTCTCATCTATTTATGCCGTGAGGACAGTTTGCATCTTGTGGCATACTGGACTTTACCTGACCTTCCCTGATGAGGGAGGTAGATTTGCTGTTGCTTTAAACCCAGGGCCTCAGTGCCCTAAATGAACAGATTGGCTTGTTGTGTTAGCACTGTGCTTGGCTGGCTTCCTTGTAACCTGTTATCTCTGTTCTTAACTCTGGAAATATTTGAGACTGAGAGTGCTGGAGGGTTAGCTCTTTTACAAGTTCCGTGGTGTCTTTGTCCTGTGTAGTCTTTAGAGTTGGTTGGATTTTAGGGGATATGAGCAGTAGAGACATTCTCATGTTTTCAGTGGGTTTCCAATGTGGCTTTACTAAAAGTTAAAGTTTTGCATCTAAGACAAATTGATTAGGCTGGGTGCAGTGGCTCATGTCTGTAATCCTAGCTCTTTGGGACACTGATGTAGTAGGATCACTTAAGTCCAAAAGCTTGAAATCAGCCTGGGCAACATAGTAAGACCCTGTTTCTACAAAAATTAAAGAAATTAGCTGAGTGTAATGGCATGCATATGTAGTCCCAGCTGCTCAGGAGGCTAAGGTGGGAGGACTGCTTGAGCCCAGGAAGTTGAGGCTGAGGTAAGCCTTGATCATGCCACTGCATTCCAGCCTGGGCAACAGAACTAGACCCTCTCTCAAAAAAAATTATTAGACTCAAAAGTCATAGTATTCTTACTTTGAATATCATTGTTTGGAAACAATTTGTACATAGTTATAACTATCTTATGGTATCTTAAGTAATTTTATTTAATGCAATTGCTAAATAACTAGTAAATTTTATTCGTGTTTATAATTCATGTAATTTTCGAGCTCAGAACTTCTTAAAATTGTGAAGATTAATTTGGTTTGCTTTTTTTTAATCCTTAAATGTCAGACGTCATTAACTACTTCCTCCTCAAATATTTAATTCCAATTTTAGTCAAGGAAGAGTCCAAAGTACAATGAAGCTTTTGCTCTGTTTGTGTCTCTTGTTAGGGCAGGCTATTACAGATTTGACTCTGTGTGGGTGTCTGTATATCTTTGTGTGTATCTGTCTTTTACCTCCTTATTTAATTCAAACAGATTGGTATAATACAAAATAATTTTCTTACAGTCCACCCAAGTGCTACTGGATTTGGAAATATTACATTGAGCCCTTATTTTCTGTGCTGATCAATTAGCAGCATGTTTGCTGGTAATATGTGTATATCAACTGCTGGGTTTGAATACCTGCAACCAAAAGCAGTGCCCTGCTGTAGCTTCTGAGAATTTTCTGACTGAGGAGTATTTTAAGAAAGACATTTGCTTTCATGTCTTGACAGCTTTCCAGCTTGATACATTGATTTGGGGTTTCCGATTAGAATGACTGTCAGAAAAACCTTCTGGAAGTGAAGATGGAATGCTGCCTTTGTATACTTTTTGTTGTGTTTATCTCACAGGTGCCATTTAGGTTTTAGCTTCTTTTGTATTCATCAGTAATATTAGACAAGGAAAACAACTTGATATTTAGAAATTTATGGCTTAGGTATTTTTATTGTAGTCAGTATACGTAGTTCCTTTTGTCATTTTGCTTTGTTTTGAAGCCTTCTTTGCCTACACTCCAGGAGTTGCTGTTTCTTATCAAGTAAAGGCTAGAGGTTCTAAATAAATTATAATCAATGAGTTAATTGAAAACAGGAACAGAAATAACATGTAAAAATGACTCCCTATGTGTGTCTTCTATGAAATATTTGTGTGTGTGTATGTGTGTGTATAGGTATGCTTTTCTCTTTCTTTTGGGTGTTTATGTTTATATAAACTTTTCTTAGTATTTAAATGAACAGTCTTTGAATATTTCATTTAGTCCACCTGTTCTTTCTATAATAGGGTAAGTCAGCTTTTCTGACTTATAGCATTGTAGTTAACACTCAGCCCGTAGCTACTTCTGCCACTTATTACTGGGTAACTGTGGGCAAGTTTTAACCTTTAAGTTTTCTTATTTACCAAATGGGGATGCCAATAAGAATCTTACAGAATTGCTTATAAGGACTGTCTGCACATTTATAGTGCCTGAGATATAGTAAGGGCTGTACAATATCAATGATTATTTTTGATACTTAAAGGTATTTTTAAAATAATCATAGAATTAGGGTGATCTCACCTGCCTTCTCATTCTCCCTTCCTCCTTTCTCTTCATTCCCTTTTCCTTTCTTCCGCTCCCTCCTCAGCATCTGTTCCTTCCCGTCCTTCCAGCCCTCCCCCCTTTGCTTTCATTTACTAAACATAAATTTAGGCACTTACCCTACTCCAGGAACTGAAATAATGAAGGGGACAGGCATTCTATAACTTTACAGGGCTGACACACTGCTAATAAGACACAGTTACCCCAGAGTGTCATGTGTGAGTTTAAATTCTGGTGCAGCCACTTTGAGCTGTTTAACCTGTGGTAACAGTATCATTGAGCTTCACATTTCTCAGATGGGGATAGTAATAAAATATTCCTTAGACAGTACCGTAAGTTATATCTGGAGAAACCTTGTATTAGGAGATTCCGTTCTCCCTAAGTATTTCTGTGAGTATGTCAGTAGGTAATAAGGTAGCTAATTTTTTTTAGGGATTTTTATGTTCCAAATATACTTTATATGTGTTCACTAATTCTCAAAGTGCCCTTTGAGGTTGGGCATTGTATTAGTCTGTTTTCACGCTGCTATAAAGAAATACCCAAGACTGGGTAATTTCTGAAGGTAAGAGGTTTAATTGACTCATAGTTCTACACGGCTGGGGAAGCCTCAGGAAACTTACAGTCATGGCAGAAGGCAAATGGGAAGCAAGGATCTTCTTCACATGTCGGCGGAAAAGAGAAGGGTTTATACGAGAATGAGGAAGTGCCACATTCTTAAACCATCAGTCCTAGTAGAAATCACTCACTATCATGAGAACAGCATGGGGGAAACCGCCCCCATGATCCAGACACCTCCCACCAGGTCTTTCCCTCAGCACCTGGGGATTACAATTCAAGATGAGATTTGGGTGGGGACACAGAGCCTAACCATATCATTTCACCCCTGGCTCCTCCCAAATCTCATGTCCTCACATTTCAAAACCAGTCATGCCTCCCCAGCAGTCCCCCAAAGTCTTAACTCATGTCAGCATTACCTCAAAAGTTCAAGTCCAAAATCTCATTGGTGACAGGGAAAGTCCCTTCCACCTAGGAGCCTATAAAATCAAAAGAGAGTTGGTTACTTCCAAGATATAATGGGGGTACAAGTATTGGGATAAATGTACCCATTCCAAATGGGAGAAATTGGCCAAAACAATGGGGCCACAGGCCTGTGAAAGCCTGAAACCCAGCGGGACAGTCATTAAATCTTAGAGCTCCAAAATAATCTCCCTTGACTCTATGTCTCACATCAGGGCACACTGATGCAAAAGATGGGCTCCTGTGGCTTTGGGCAGCATGGTGGCTCATGCCTCTAATCCCAGGACTATGGGAGGCTGAAGTGGGTGGATTGCTTGAGCTCAGGAGTTTGAGACTAGCCTGGGCAACATGATGAAACCCTGTCTCTATTTTTAAAAAATTAAAAAATTAGCCAGGCTTGGTGGTGCATGCCTGTAGTCCCAGCTACTTGGGGTGCTGAGGCAGCAGGATCGCTTGAGCCTAGAAGATTGAGGCTGTAGTGAGTTGAGATTGTGCCACTGCACTCAAGCCTGGGCAACAGAGCAAGACCCTATCTCAAAAAGAAAAAGCGAAAACAAAAACAGAAACAAAACCATGCCCTCCAAGGTGGTATTGTTTCCAATGTTCAGATGATGAAATCAAGGAACAGAGGGTTTAAGTAACTATCTTAGGGTCGTCCAGCTAGTTAGAGGTGGAGCCAGAATTCAAACCTAGGTAGCCTGGCTCAAGAACTTGCATTTGTACCAGTAGACAATACTCTACTAAGGAAGAGATGTGAGAGTAAAAGATTCTTTGAGAAGGAAACTTACCCTTTCACTGGCCAGCTAAGTGTTTGACTACTGCCTATTACATCCTGGCCTACACAATTCAGATTTGTATAATACTTCCCCAACATCGCTAGTAACTTCATATGTTGTAGATCTTTGTTGCCATTACTGAGCGTCTGAAATTGGTATTTCACATCTATCGTTTGAGAGGCATTTACTACCCATGCCTTCTAAGATTGTGATGAATCTGTTTTGATATATAGGTAGGTGGTTAGAAAATACTTTTTACATCTGAGACATGTGCACACGTGTACAAGTGTGTGTGCATGTGTGTGTATGTATACATGGGTTTTATAGGTTTTTAAAAAATCTTTCAAGATATATTTATGATTTCTACTGGAAAATTAGGTTATCTTTAATTATTAAAAGGTACATACATGCATATCTTTTTCATGTTCATTCATTCAATTTGGAAAGGAATTTTAGAAGTTGAACATTTCCTTCTTGGAAGGATAATAATATCTAGGGCTTGTATTTACTTAACTGAGAATTCACATTTTGAAATATAATTAAGCAGGCCCTAAATCAGCAGAAAAAGGGAACTGGTATAGTGATTGTCCAGAGGATCAGAAAATACATAAGTAAATAAAGTAAAAAGTCATTTGAACATGGTAATTGCAGTCTATTAGAATCCTGCTCTCCAAATTTATTTAATGTACTTCAAATATTAGCAGTATGCATTGCTTAGAGCAAGAGGAGACAAATAATCAAACTTGAGTGTTCCATTACATGAAAGTTTAGAGAAAATGATGATCCATTACTATGTGTAGTTTCAGTTCTCCACCTTGATTTTATTGCGCTAGAAAAAGAGTGGTAAGGAAAACCGCTTAGTAGAATTATTGATGCTAGAGTTTCTCTTAGAAGAATACAAGAATTCATCAGCAAAGCCATAAAAGCAGCTATGAAAACTCCGGCATTTTTCATATATGGAATGCTGATAATATCTGCAACAAGTTTTGTTTTGAAAATCAAATTACAAACATGTAAAAAGTACCTATCTCGTAATTATCATATGTTACTGAATCTGGAAAAAGCCCCGTAAAATAGTAGTGGATATTGAGGAAAAAACCCACAATTTTTTTTTTATTGTGATAAGGCATGGAAAAGTTTGAAGCTACTATATTAGTGAGTTTTTATGATTGTGCTGTAGTGAAAAACTCAGAATCTTCACACTGTGTGATAACAGGCTTATTTCCTGCTCACACTCATGTCCACTTTGGTGAGTCGCAGCACCGCCCATGAGACCCGGCATTCTCACAGTAGAGGGGAAAGCTCGGGAGTGGAATTCCATGATGACTCTTGGCAGCTTTCACTCAGAAGTGCATGTATCATTTTCACTCACATTAATTGCCTATAGATGTCATAGGGCCAAGTCTCATGTCACTGAAGCAGGAATTTGGGATATGAATAGTTGCAGTGGACAATTGGGAAGAGTGATACAGTTTGCAGAAGCTATACTCAGATTGTAGGTATTAGCAATGTTGATTTTGAAGGAAGGAACTGAAGAGTACATTTCCTTTATATTTTATAGTAAAGGCTACTCACAGCAGAATTATTGTTGTTAATATATAAATACTCATTTTAAGAGAGTCTGTACTTTAGGAAACACACTGAAGTATTTAGCAATAAGGACAAATGTTATTTGCAACTTATTCTCAAATGGTTCAGAAAAAATAAATGTGTATGTATATTTATGTGTATATATGTGTAACTATTTGTGTATATACGCACATGTATAAATAATTGTGTATATATATTTATGTGCATATCTTTGTACATGTATAAGTATTTGTGCATATACATATTTGTGTGTAAATATACAGAGGAAGGAAGCAGGGAGAGTGTGCATGCATGATTGCACATGGACATATGTGAAGGCACAAATCATTAATAGTTTGTTGATAATTGGTTAATCTCAGCAAAGAGTACAGAGGATTTCTTTGTACTTTCCTTGCACCCTTTCATAAGATTAAAAACCTTTCATAACATTGCAAACTTTCATAACATTAAATTGTAATACATTCTTCCCCCAAAAAAAGCCCTTTCCAGAGAAAAAACACCACCTCTTCTCTTTATCTCCCCAATTCCTGGCCCCTCTCACCCATGTGGAAGTTTTGAGAGAACACAGGATGTATGGAGAACAGTCACAGATTTAGGAAAGGATAAAGGATTGAAGGTGTGAAAACATATAGTGAGCCAGGTTGAATTCTGGTCCCATCACTTTTTCAGTGACCTTTGCCAAAGTATTTAACCTTTCTACATGTCAGTTTCTTCTCTTGAGGATAATAATACCTGCCTTCTATTAATAAGAGTTTGCTGTGTAGGGTTAGTATACATAAAGCACCCCCAATAGTGCCTGAGACATATTTCCTATTCCTTTCACATCAGCTGTTATTATCGTAGTTGCTGCAATTATTGGGGACCAGCGTCCCTGGCAGTGCCATGTTTCTTAAAGGCTGCCATCTCTACTGTAAATAAGTACTGTTTGTTCCTAAAATATACATGATACCCTTTGTCGAATTTTTTTTTTTTAAATATGATTTTCATTTCTTCATAGTTTGAATTGGTTTGATCAGACATGTTTTATTTTTCTAATATCCAGTTTATGTTAGAAAATTGGGCCTATTTTTGAAGGAAGTTTAATAAGTTGGAACAGTAAGCACTTTGAAGACTCCTGCCCTCCAAACTGGGGTGATGAGTGGAGATAGCAAATAGATATTTGGGGCAAGGAATGGGGCTTAGGGAGTGAGGTGTGAGGGGGCTGGCGTAATACTAAGTATATGAAGTTTTTAGAGGCAAATACTGTCTTGTTTAAATTTTTCCCTAAGTCCTGAAATGGTACGTAAAACAGTGACACAGTTTTTTCTAGTTTCAGATTAACACTTCATTTCCTGTGCTTCAGAAGTTTGGTTATAAAGAAAAGATCAATGTTGTACATTATTTACTCAGAAGCAATAATAATTTTGCGGTTTGTAAAATGCGACTGTTACTTTTACTTAAGTCTCGTTCATCTGAAGCCTTACACAGTTTTCATTTTCTTTGGTTGCCTTACATTAGGAAGGACACTAACACCCTTTTGTGATGTCTGTCTTTTTAACATGTCTTTCTTTTGTAGTGCGATTGTGCCCTGATCGGATCAGTCTTATCAAGGAGTGTATTTCCCAGTTCCCCACCTGCTATAAACAATCCACCAAGCTTCTGGGTCTTGCTGAGCTGCTGAGGGTTGCAGGTAAGTCTTGAGTGCTAAACTGCAGAATTAAGCTTTCTGTGTTATTCTTGACGTCATTATAGGAGAATAGCAGGATATATATTTAAGGTGTCAGAAGAAAATCTTTTTTATTAGATGGGGTCTCACTCTGTTGCTCAGGCCGAAGTGCAGTGAAATCCTCCTGCCTCAGCGTGTCAGCTAGCTAGGAAGAGCATCTTTGGGCAAGGATTAGTATTTTCTAGAAAAATTGGCATGTTAGAAAAATGTGCCAATATTGAGCTTATGGGACCATCTGTCCTTTACATGAAGACAGGCTTATTCAGGGTACCTCAAAGTGGTTGTGAGGTCAGGAGCAGATGTCAGTGTTGCCATTTGTAACCAGAAAACCTACATATAAAACAAGCCAGCCTTACCAGTTCACCTTCAGTGTCTAAATTTGGTTTTATATGTTTGATCCTGAACAATTTGTCAGAAAACTTTATGCATTTACTATTTGGTGGGGCTTTCATATATTTTATCTCATTTAATCATCTCATAAATGATGTTGATTTTGGTATTCTCATTTTGCAAGGGAAGTTAGGGGTGAGAGAAGTTACATTTCTTGCCCAGTAGGGTTAAGTAGCAGGCTTTGGCCTTGGCTTTTAAGGAAAGTGTTTTTGACTCTATATTTCATATTTCCTTAACTACATTGTTCTGCTCACCAGTCTTTTTAATACTTTTTTTTTTAATATATAATTTTGTCTTATGCTGATTTCTGCAAGAACAGTTGTTGGTCATTTGGTTGTATAAGCAGTGGTTTGAATTACATTCATCTAAGCCATGTGTATATGTAACATATTTAATGGACTAAATGTTTTAAAATTCTAATATGTAGGACTCGTAAGGTCTCTAGTTTCAGTAAATCTTGTGTGTCATTTATCCTTTTCTAGTCTGTGTGAAGTTGTCTTTATCTTAATCAGCATCTTTACCTTCGGACTGGCAGTAGACTGGAAATGTGATGGTAGTGTGACTGGGGCCAGCCATCCATTATAAGACATCTGGGATGAATGGGGAGAACAGTGGTTGTGCAGTCAGAACACTGATTCAGGTTCTAACTGTGCCACACATTTGCTAAGTTACTTTAGTTCCATTTTCTGCCTCTGGAAAATAGGAAGGATACCCCCTTTCTTTACCCGTGAAGGTATGAGAGACCCAAATGAGTTAATGCATGTGAAAGTACTCTGCAAACTCTGAAGCACTCTCATCATCAGGGAAGAATTCCACAAGAATCCAGGCCGCAGAAGCTAACAAAGCAGCTCAGAGGTGCCATATGCATTTTTATGTCCCTACTAGGATTTGCTTCCTTTTTTGTCTTTGTGACTTGTTGACATAGTAACAGGAATACCTGTGGTCTTGGCAATCTATATTAATTTTTAATGGGAAGAGAGAAAGTAATATTTCTCTGCTAGGTACTGTGGATACAAAATTCTGTTATACATAGCTCCTGCCCTCTGAGAATTTAGACTCTTTGAGAACTAGGAAAACAAGTAATTATGCTGCTGACATAGGATATGATCATAGTGCGTGGCTTTCGTAAACAAATATTAGGAGACTCGAAGAAAAGCTATGCTAATTTTTGCCTGGGGAATTAAGAAAGGTATCAGAAAGCAGGTGGCCTTCACCTTATAGAGTGTTTTAGTCATCTGTTACGGCTCTGTGAACCACCCAAAAGCTGGTGGCTTAAACAACAACCATTTATTTTTCTCTCTCCAGAAAAAGAGAAAAGAGATTTTCTCAATCTCTTCTGGAGATTGGGTTCGGCTAAGCCAGTCATGGTCTTTTATGAAATTGCATCAAATTGTGACTGGGGATGGACTCATTTCAAAGGCTGCGTTACTTACATGTCTGGGCACTTGGGCTGGGAAGAATTAAATAGCTGGGGACTGATACAGAACGTTACAGGCATCTCTTCTTTCTGTGATTTCTCCTCGTAGTTTTTCCATTTGATGGTCTCAGCGTACCCAGACTTCCATCTTGTTGGCTGAAGGCTCCTGGAGTCAGTGTTCCAGGAGAAAACAGCAAAATTTTCTTTTTTTTATTTTTATTTTTGAGATGGAGTTTCACTTTTGTTGCCCAGGCTGGAATGCGATGGTACCATCTTGGCTCACTACAACCTCTGCCTCCTGTGTTCAAGTGATTCTCCTGCCTCAGCCTCCCAAGTAGTTGAGATTACAGGCATGTACCACTTAGGCCCAGCTAATTTTGTGTTTTTAGGAGAGACAGGGTTTTGCCATGTTGGTCAGACTGGTCTCGAACTCCTGACTTCAGGTGATCCATCCACCTCGGCCTCCCAAAGTGCTGGGATTACAGGCATGAGCTATGATGCCCAGCTGCTTCAAGGCATTTTCTAATCTAGCCTTGGTATTTGGGCAGCTTCATTTCCAGTGTACTTTATTCCTAGATACAGTTACATAGACCTCGCCAACTTCAAGGGGAATATTAACGGACCCCTCACCTAAAGGCTTTAATAAGGCTGAGGCTTATCTTTCTAAGATGGCTTATTCACATGGCTCTTTGCAGGAGGCCTCAGTCCTTTATGGCTGTTGGTAAGAGGCCTCAGTTTCTTGCTACATGGAACTCTCCATCAGGCCTCTTAAGCATTCTCTCAGCGTAGCAGCTGGTTTCTCCTAGAGCGATTTGATTCACAAGAAAGCAAAGAGGAAGGTGTAATGCCTTTTATGATGTGGTCTTAGAAGTCACACACCATCACTTCCACCTTATTTGTGGGAGTAAATCACCAAGACCAGCCCTTTGGTTATATTTTTCATTTAAACCACCTGTTCAGATTGGAACTTTCTTGAATTAAAAACAGCTACATAACTTTGAACTTTAAGATAACTGGCACATCTTTACATAAAAGTTTGCATTAATAACAATACTCATTTTATGCTTTCATACTTAGTTCCTTCTTACTGTATCCTTTATAGGCAGAAATAGGAATCTCATTTGGAGAGTGAGGAAATAGGAATAGAGAAAAGTTAAATCATTATTGAGGATTTCATAGTTAAGAGGTTTTAAGTTAAACCCTTCACTCGTATTCTGTTTCCACCTTTTTTGACACTATGTAATAATAGTCAGTGGACTTTATTGTCCTTCATTTCATTCACAAGACCTTTGCATCTGGCTGTTTTCACGGACTTCAGCAGATTTTACCACATCTCAAATCAAAAATTAATTCATGTAATATTAAAAGAAAGGGATGTATCCAAATGAGGTTATGAATGGGATTGAGTAATTTAGATACTTGGTCTGTTAGTCATGACTTAACCAGAGTAGCAGAAACTGTAGGAGATATACATGTTAGGGGCTTCACTATGGGGAATGGGCTTTGACTTCCCTGGGGATTGGCTAAGCAAGTCTGAAATCTATAGGCAGGAAGAGAAGATCAGGAGCAGGAGGGAACTCTATGGACATGGTCTGAAGCTGCCATTCACAGGTGGGAATCTCTCCCCAACCGCCAGCTCTTTTTTTATTTTATTACTTCCTTTTTTTGGTTTTTGTTTACCGAAACCAGGTCTCATTATTTTGCCCAGGCTGGTTTTGAACTCCTGGGCCAAAGCAGTTCACCCATTGCAGCCTCCCAGTGTGTTGGGATTAGGCATGAGCCACTGGGCCCGGCCTCATCTCTTTCTTTCTTTCTGGAAAACCTCAGCCTCTTTAAAGCCTTCCCTGCAGTTCAGTCAGACGCACCAGGATTATCTAGGATAAGTTTCTTTACATAAAATCAGCTGAGTACTGCCTTTAATTATATCTGCAAAATACCTTCACAATACCATCCAGTTTAGAGCTTGTGGCCTATAATGTTTTTATGTGTCAGCAGCTGACACATAAAAACATTATAATCTGGACTTTTCATTTTTAATTTAGTGTATTGTGAAGAAATGCAAACATTTCAAGATTGTTAGGTGGGAAATAGGTTTTATATTGTGTGATAGGCACACTTATTATAGAGAAACATTACATATTATTCCATTTCCAATATAATATATTACTGTTACTAAATCATGTGTGTTATTCCAATAATAGGTTTATGAATCTCAGTACTACATCATCCCTTTTTAAGAATTAATTTTTTCAGAGACAGAGCCTTGCTCTGTTGCCCAGGCTGAAGTGCATGGCATGATCATATCTCACGGTAATCTTGAACTCTTGGGCTCAAGGAATCCTTCTCCTCAGCCCCCTGACTAGCTAGGACTACAGGCATGTGTTACCATGCCAAGCTAATTAAAAACATTTTTCTTCTTCTTTTGTGTGTGTAGAGATGAGGTCTTGCTATGTTGTCCAGGTTGGTATTGAACTCTTTGCCTCAAATGATTCTCTTACTTCAGCCTCCCAAAGTGCTAAGATTACAGGAATAGACCACCATGTGTGGCCCTAGAATCTTTTTAGACTAGATCGGGCCGATACTTGCCTTGGATTTTATTTAAGCATCTGAAGCATATAAAGAAGGTGGATAGGGACATATTTTAAAAGTTTTATTCAACCCTTTCTGTAATATGTTTGCCTTTTCCTTGAAATCAAATTATAGCTTAGAAAATCAAGGGCCCTATACATATTTTCTTTTTTTTCCTAGAAACATTAAAAATAATTTTAAGGCTCTTTAAAATATGGAATATTTTAGGTTTTTGTTCTTTTTAGCCTAAATATCCAAATTACATTGTATTTCTTTTGTAACTGATTTATTTGCTTTATAATTGAAAATAACATTTCAAATTTAATCTATGCCATTTTTTTGTTTTTGTTTTTTTGGGGCTGAGTCTCACTCTGTCACCCAGGCTGGAGTACAGTGGCAGGGTCTCAGCTTATAGCAGCCTTTCTGCCTCCTGGATTCAAATAATTCTCATGCTTCAGCCTCCCGAGTAGCTGGGATTACAGGCATCCGCCACCATGCCCAGCTAATTTTTGTATTTTTAGTAGAGATGTGATTTCACCATTTTGGCCAGGCTGGTCTTGAACTCCTGACCTCAAGTGATCTACCCACCTCGGCCTCCCAAAGTGCTGGGATTACAGGTGTGAGCCACTGTGCCTGGCCTCTGTGCCTGTTTTATTGATCATTTACAGTCAAGTACTGCACAGCAATGGTACATGGCATTTTGGTCAACAACCATCTCATATGCAATGGTGGTTCCATAAGATTAAAATGGAGCTGAGAATTCCTGTTGCCTAATGACATCAGCCATTATAACGCATTAATCACCTTTTTGTGGTGATGCAGATGTAAACCTTCTATACAGTAAGTTGTGTGAGTTTGCCACATATGATTATGTTGGTAAATAATTCTTGGTAAAGATACTAAATGATTGTGTTACTTCCTTATATACTTACTGTACTATATATATTTACTATACTATGTTATTTTCAAAGGTGTGCCTCCTATTGATAAAAGAAAAAAGTTAACTGTAAAATAGCCTCAGGTCCTTCAAGAGGGATTCCAGAAGGCATTGATATTATAGAAGATGATGGCTCCACGTTTTGTGGCCCCCGAAGGCATCCCAGTGGGACAAGATGTGGAGGTGGAAGAAAGTGATATTGATGTCTGGACCCTGTGTTAGGCTAGACTAATGTTGTGTGGTTGTGTCTTAATATTAAACAAGAAAAGTTTAAAAAATGAAAAAAAAAAAAAAAAACAAAAAAGAAAAGTCTTGGCATGGTGGCTCAGGCTTCTGACCCCAACACTTTGGAAAGTTGAGGCAGGTGAATCACTTGAGGCCAGGAGTTGGACACCAACCTGAGAAACATAGTGAAATCCTGTTTCTACAAAAAATAAAAATAAAAATGTCCTGGGTGTGATGAGGTATGCTTGTAAGGCCTAGTTACTTAGGGTGCTGAGACAGATGGCTGCCTTGGGCCAAAGTGTTCATGAGGTTACGGTGAGTTGTGTAACTGTTGATCATGCTATTACACTCCAGCCTAGGCGACACAGTGAGGTTCTGTTTTTGTTTGTTTGTTTTGAGACAGTCTCGCAGCACTGTCGCCCAGGCAGTAGTGCTGTGGCGCGATCTCAGCTCACTCACTGCAGTCTCCGCCTCATGAATTCAAACAATTCTGCGCCACCACGCCCAGCTAAATTTTTTGTATTTTCGGTAGAGACGGGGTTTCACCATGTTGGCCAGGATGGTCTTGATCTCCTGACCTTGTTATCTGCCTGCCTCAGCCTCTCAAAATGATGGGATTACAGGTGTGAGCCACCATTCCCAGCCTGTTTTTTTTTTTTTTTTTTAAGTTATGGTAACCTGTAGTTAACTTATTACTGAAGAAAGAAAAATATTTTTTACTAAATTTCCTGTAGCCTCAGTGTAGAGTGTTTATAAAGTCTGCAGTAGTGTTCAGTCATACCCTGGCCTTCACATTCACTCACCACTCAACAAACTGACTCACCGAGAGCAACTTCCAGTCCTGTAAACTTCATCCATGGGAAATGTCCTATGTAGAGGTACCATTTTTTTTTTTTTTATCTTTTGTACAATATTTTTACTGTACTCTTTCTATTTTTAGATACACAAATCCTTACTATTGTGTTCCAGTTGCCCATAGTATTCAGTACAGAAACGTGCTGTCCAGATTTGCAGCCTACTAGTAGTAGGCTATACACTATAGCCTAGGTGTGTGGTAGGCTCTACCATTTAAGTGCACTCTGTGATATTTGCACAAGATGGAATTGTCTAATGACACATTTCATAGAATGTATTCTCCTTGTTAAGCAAATCATGACTGTAGTTTTTTGAGCCTCTCTATTATGTGCCTGACTTGATGCTGCGTATTGTACATCCAACTGTGAATCAACCCCTGTCTGCAAAAAGCTTACATTTTAATAAATAATACCGATTATTAAAAAGATCACCACAATTTTTATGTTATGTTAGCCTACTATTGAAATAAATTATTTTTAAGAGAGTGGAAAGTAAAGGAATATGTTGCAAGGGCAACTAAAATCTGTATTTTAGGTAAAGAAATAACATGTAAAATATTTTTAATCTATTTTTGGGAAATAATTTTAGATCTTTCTTTTACCATGAGCTGAATTGTTTTGTGCATTTTTAGACTCTAGAAACTTACTCTGATAAATAAAAGATTAGTAATGTCAGTGAAACTATAAACTTACTCTCTGTTTTTTTTCCCATTTATATTTGTCATTTAAGAGCACACAAAGGGGAAAATACTTTTAAAAGACACAGCAAAAATATTTCAAGTCCCTGTTGGGAGGAAAACTTTCTCTTCACCTGCTTTGTGTCAAATGGTTGGTTGGGAGCTTGTGAATTAGTTGACAGTGGAAAGGAGAAAAACAAAATTTTTTTTTGCATTTGCATGCAGAAGTCAGTTAGTGACTAATAACTCTTGAAGAGCAAGAAGTAAGGTTTATATACCACCTTAACAAAAAGGGGGATGGGATGCGAGGGCCTAGAGCTTCAGTGGGAAAGTATAGAAGGTTCTGTTGGGCTTTTTGATACTGACTGACAGTCTTTATGCCACCTGCGTTCTCAGAAAACTCTTGTGGAGGGGGTTTAATTGCAGTTATATTTTAGGGAGACTCTGCTTTATTCAGATAAGATAAATTCAGTTAGAATTTCTTTCTGCATCTTCTGTAGCTCAAATGTTTTCACTTTGAAATAACTTGTACCAGAACTGTGATCCCTTGAGCCCCAAATTATTTTCATTCTGTCAGCCTTTATAAGGGAAAAAAAGTCAAACATTTTTGTTTAATTTAATGTAGGTAGTGTGTTGGCTGGCACAGTAATGTTGTGGTTCTTGCAGATGACAGGCTGTTTGGCTCCTCATGTAATAAAAATTAACACAAGCCCAGTGTGGTGATTCACTCCTGTAATCCCAACATTTTGGGAGGCCAAGAGAGGCGGATTGCTTCAGTCCGGGAGTTCAAGACTGACCTGGGCAACATAGCAAGACCCTGTCTGTACAAAAAGTAAAAAAGTTAGCCAGGTTTGGTGGTATGTTCCTGTAGTCCCAGCTACCCTGGAGGCTGAGTTGGGAGGATTGCCTGAGTCTGGGAGGTCGAGGCTGCAGTGAGCAGTGATAGTGCCACTGCATTCCAGCCTGGGGCAGCAGAGAGAAACCCCATCTCTAAATAAATGAATACACACGCATGCGTGCGCTCGCTCGCTCTCTCTGTCTCTCTCTGTCTCTCTCTGTCTTTCTCCCCTCCCTCCACCCCCCCTTCCCCCCCCATGCCTGGGCAACAGAGAGAAACCCCATGCCTAAATAAATAAATACATAAATAAACAAACCCCCCCACACACGCCCTCCCTCCCCCGCCGCCCCCCCAGCCTGAGCAACAGACAGAAACCCCATCTCTAAATAAATAAATAAACACACATATAAATACACACACACACACTCCAGCCTGGGCAACAGAGAGAAACCCCATCTCTAAATAAATAAATACACACACACGCACACACACACACACACAAACACACACTCCAGCCTGGGCAACAGAGAGAACACACACACACACACACACACACACACACACACACGGACAAGCAGTTTGAGAGAACACACACACACACACACACACACACACACACCACACACACACATGGCCAAGCAGTTTTCCCAGACAAGGCCTTTATTTTAGGGCTTGTAGTCAAGCACATGGGAGGCAGAGGCACAAGGACTCTCGGTAGAGTCCCTGAAAAAGCAAGTAGGGATTTTTTGTTCTTTTTAGGCAAATGGCAGGAATTGATATCTGGGTAAAGTATGCCGTCTGGGTCGGGCAGCACAGGTGGCGGGTAGGGTATGCAATGTATTTGGTGGCCATAGTTACCTTAAGTAATGGGTCACTTGGTGGTCTGGCTGGTGGTAACAGGCTGCAAATCCATTTTCCAGCTTTTGTTCCTCAGGAGAGATGCTCCACAACCGTGGTTTGGTATTTAGGTTTTCTTAAGTCCATTTCCCAGAATTCTTTAAGTTTTAAAAGACATGGTTAAACATGATGAGAGCACAGAAGAATGGCCATTCTCTCGGTGTGACGAAAGCCCCAGGGTTAGTGGTTATATTGCCAGCAAGGTAGTGGTGTGGGTTTTGTGATCAGTTGGACAAGAGAAGAAAAAAGAAAAAAACACATGAAGGGGGAGCCATATCCCATTCCTGTCTATATCATGGTGATTCTGTTTACACAGGGTAAAGTTGATAGTAAAAGACTTGCTTTATGATAATATAAATCATAATATCAATCATATTTTTCATCTCCATTTTGATATACATACGTCTGTGTGATTGAGATCCATGGGTGCTGATGCATATTTAAATGAGAGGCTGAGGCATGAGGATCGCTTGAGTGCAGGAGTTTAAGACCAGCCTGGGCAACGTAGGGAGACCTGTCTCTTCAAACAGACAAACAAAAAACGTTAAGAGTGACTCTGCACTATAGGTATAGGGACTACTGCAATGGAATTTTGCAGTAAGAGAGAAATTGGGCTTGTTAAAAGTAAGCTTATCACATTAAAACTTGAAATAGTTTATTTTCAGCAGACAGCAAATCGTGAATCAGGCAGCACCAAAATGAAAGTGGTTTAGGGCTCCAGTGAGTGGGTGCAATGCGAGCATTTTATAAGGTGTGTGGGCAAAGAAAATACTTGATTGGTTAATGTGGATAGTCTCTAGTTAGGGGATAGTTGGTTGTTTCTGATGGGTTAAACTTGTTTTATTTTATTGTTTCCATTGAGTTGGATTTTACTTATGTTGGGACCTAAGTGGAGGCAGATGGAAAATTACAAAGAAGAATCATCAAGAGTAAGGAGGCATTTTGGTTAAACCACCTAACGGGGTACAATTTCTTGCCTGAGGGCTGGCCAGGGTGACCAGATACCATCTGGGGGTTGATGGCAGGGATGAGGGATTTGATCAGATATCAGGGATGACCAGATATCCAGAGTAGGGGATTCTCGCTACAGCTGACAGGAGAATTTTTGCTAAAATTGGGCTCTCAAGGATATGTCCAAGGACAGGGCCCAGTAATCTCAGTTGAGCCCAGTGAGAATTTGTTAAGGAACAATCTTTTCAGTTCTCTGGACAGTGTTTGTATTTCAATTTCTAAATAGTAATTGAATTTTTAAGATGAGAAGTTTATTGCTGCATTATCTTCATCCATTGACTTAATTTTTCAAGCCCTTTTTATAACATGCTGTCTTTTGGAAACATAGATTTTCTTCTCTTTCCCTTACCCTGGTAATACCAAGACTTTTTTGTAGGGCTTCAAACTACTCTGATTTTGGACTTTCTGGTTTGTGTATTTTAATTAGGAACTAATATTAATTATTGATCTCCTAGAAGACTGATAGCTAATTCTATGCTTTATAACTGGATTGAAAGGTCAAAGCAACTTTTTCCTCTCATCATTTGAAATCAGTTTAATCTCTCTGCTTTATTTTTGCAGTAATTTGAAAGACAGTGTTAACAAGCTCTTCTGTCAATTGATGTTGCTTGTCATAATCATTAAGTCCTTTGTTTGCACTTACAGGTGAGGATCCAGAAGAAAGGCGAGGACAGGTTCTAATCCTTTTAGTGGAGCAGGCACTTTGCTTCCATGACTACAAAGCAGCCAATATGCATTGTCAGGAGCTGATGGCCACAGGTGAGCAGCTTATTTAACACTTCGTTCATGTCCTGTTTATGTGATGAATAATGGAAAAGGTCTGTTATGAAATCGATTGACCTGATTGGTGGGCCAGCCATGTTGAGGCTTGAGATGCATTTTATGAGCATTGGTAAGTATATGTGCTATGCACTTGTATGTTAATACAAACATTTTAATGGATTGAGACATATTTTATTTGAGATTTTGGTTGCTTTCCTAGTCCCTACTGAAAACATGCTCATCATTTAAAAATAATTTCCTGTAAAATATTTTAATGCCATTTCCTATATTTATTATCTAAGAGAAAATCTAAATTTTTAGATTGTTTACAGTTTGTGTCGATAGTCAATATTTCCATTCTTTAATTTTTTTTTAAAGATAGTGTACTAGTTCGTTCTCACACTGCTATAAAGAAATATCTGAGGCTGGGTAGTTTATAAAGGAAAGAAGTTTAATTGGCTCTTGGTTCTGCAGGCTGTACAGGAAGCATGGCAGCATCTGCCTCCCGGAAGGCTTCAGGAAGCTTCCACTCATGGTGGTGGTGGGGGGCGGGCTACACACTTTTAAACAAGCAGATCTTACAAGAACTCACTATCACAACAACAGCACCAAGTGGATATGGTGTTAAATGATGAGAAATTGCTTCCATGATCTACTTACTTCCCATCAGACTCACCTCCAGCATTGAGGATTGCCTTTCACATGAGGTTTGGTTGGGGACACAAATCCAAAGCATATCAGAGAGCATAGTGCTTTTCAAAGTAATGTTGAGAAATTGGGAAGTGTTTTGCACCTCTAAAATTCTTTATATTGAAATTCAGATTCAAGTCTCTGCAGGATAATCAGATTTTATGGTAGAATAATTCCTCATTTAAAGAACACATTCTTCAGTGTGATAAGCTTTGTTTTGTTTTGTTTTTAATCATGGACTCTGTACTAAATTGTCAACTTTCCATGGCTGTGCTTGAATATGTGAAGGCCCAAACACATCTTTCTACCCACTATCAGTGCATTAACAGGGAGTGGTTAAAATGCAGGACTTCACTTCATGATGACTCATGGAGCTCTGCATCAGTGATTTGTGCAACTTTTGCATGTGTACTGTTAAAGAAAACATTATTCTGACATTTGTTAACAACAGCAAGGACTATTGTGATGGGTATGAAGGCCACTGCAATAGGGGAGAGAGATTGGACTCAACTCTGCATACAACAAGGACAGCCGAGCCTTTGTAGCAAACAGGCTAACTGAAGGGTCAGTGGATGGAAAATCACTAAGAGGAGACAGCAAGGGCAGGGGGATCATTGCTAAAATGATTTAGTAGGAACTTGCTGAAGGCTGGCCAGGATGCTCAGATATCACGGCTGAGGGATGAGTAATTTGATCAGCTCTTGAGAGTTTGAGGATTCTGGCTAAACTGACTTAGCAGGATTCTTGCTAAAACTGGAGGATGCAGGCCTAGCAAGGCTGGGGGCCAAGGTTGAGGCCTAGTTGAGAAGAGGGCTCAGGGTAGTCAGATTTAAGTTTGGTCACAGAGAGGATCTTTGGCTTTATTTCCATGAAAACATTTAAAACTGTAGACAGATACTCAATATTTTACAACCTCAGCATTAGCAAATTGTTTTCATAAACAAGCTGTGTTCCATAATATTAACCAAGTGATTTTGCAACATTAAATTTGGGATAACTGTGGCGCTCTGTGAAAATGTACTGATCTAAATTATTTATTTGGAGAGCTTTATAATAATTTTATACTGGTCAAAGTAATATCTGAATTAATTTTTACTTCACATATTTAGAAAAAACTATTTTGGACTACAAGTTTTGTATTTAGGCAAATAGGCCTACTTTTAGGCTGGAATGCCTTCAAATAAGAATAAAAATGTATTTTAAGAATTCAGAGTATAATGGATAGGAAAAAGATCCCTGCTGGGAGTTTAGGGGTGATTCGGTCACTGTCCTTAGATGTCTGTCTTCATCTATAAAGTGAGTGATTCTGTGTGGGGTTCTATCATAATGTCTCTTTTTTTGCACTTCGCAGTTTACATGTGCTTTCAAATACAAATGTTACTTAATTCCTTCAACAACACAAGAGGAAGGTGTTATTATTGTCCTTTTGTAGTAGGAAAAGTATTGTGATACTTTTGGTGCTTTCTTAAGCTCTCTCACAAAGGCTAAGTAGCAGGGTTGGGCCAGGCTCCCAAGTCTTCTGAATTCAGATGGCCGCCTTTTTAACAGAATCAAATCTCAGTAGATTATTTGCATTTATTGTAAGTTAATCCAAAATTTAACAGAGTTTGTCAGAAACATTTGGCTGGAGTAGCACTGAGCTTTCTGGAAATAAACCACCCTAATCTTTGTTTTCTAGCTTAGATTCTTTTGTGTTTCTAATGTGTCACTAATGACTATGATATTACTTTGGTACCCCAAGACCTAAACAGGAAGCCATTGCATTTGTCATCTTACAATGAATAGTCTTCATCTTTTGGGAATCATTTTTTTTTTTCATTGCCAATTTTGCAGGTTATCCTAAAAGCTGGGATGTTTGTAGCCAGTTAGGACAATCAGAAGGTTACCAGGACTTGGCCACGCGTCAGGAGCTCATGGCTTTTGCCTTGACACATTGCCCTCCTAGCAGCATTGAACTTCTTTTGGCAGCTAGCAGCTCTCTGCAGACAGAAGTAAGTGCTCTCAGTAAAGGAAATCCTAACCTGTATGAAGTGCATGTTGTTGGGTGTGTGTATCTGAGATGTGTGGTCTTTTTTTTTAAATTGTATGAGAATTTTCATTTATGGAAGAAAACTAGATCATCACTTACAGAAAAGGGGCATGAAAATATTAGGATATAACATAATGTTGCTGGCTTTATAACAGCAAGGAAGAAAGAATACAAGACAGCCTTGGGAAAAATAGAAAGTAATATTAGGAAATTAATTATTAGAAATAATGGGGAAAGTTAGTGTTGTGAATTAAACATATGTTAAATGGTCATGCCAAATATATCTGAAATCATATGAGTTAAAGCCAGTGGAGCAACCATTTCCTTAAGGATCCTCTGGAAATTGGGAATTGGGGTAGGCTTTGGTTAGGGGGATGCTAAATTTCCTAAAATTCACAGGATAGATCCGCATAGGGGAGGATAGCGCCCCTGTTGAGAAACACTGTTAAAAGTATGAGGAGATTCTAGAATTCACATTTTCATTCCTTAGTCATTCTCTTACAGTTGGTAGCAGTCAGGCAGACATGAACAAAACAGGAGAGGGCCCCCACACCCCCCCAGGAAAGTCAGGCGACCATCAGATGGGTCAGGCAGTTGTCACACTGCCTCTCTAAAATAATAATTGGTTGCAGCCAGCACCAGGGAAAGACAGTTTCCCTGTAGATAGAAAAAAACCCTGAAACTGGTGATCAGCAGCTTCCGAGTAAGATCTCAGGAGTTAGCCAGTGAGTTCAAGCATGTTCACTAACAGCCAAAATGGTGCAGTGTAATTGGCATGTGACCTTTGAGGGCATGCCACCGGAGGAGGGAAGAACGCCTCAGGTGAGCATGCGTACAACTCCAGTAAACACACTGCGCGTGTTCCCATCCCAAGCGCCAGCAGGCTATTGCACGTGTGAACAACCCACCCCAAGGGAAAAATCAGGAGATAAGGGACACAAGAACCCAGAAGTATGCCGACATGTAAAACTCTAACTCTAGGTCAAACCCCGCACTTGTCCTTCACATCCCTCACTCAGGCCTCTTCCGAGTGTATCTTCTGTCCTTTCATTCCTGCTCTAAAGCTTTCCAGTAAACTTTCACTCTTGCTCTAAAACTCACCTCGGTTTATTTTTCTGCCTTATGCCCCTCAGTCAAATTTTTTCTTCTGAGGAGGTAAGAATTGAAATTGCTCCAGACTGGAACATGTATACTGCCTGTAACAATTCATTACATTGTGTGTCAGTTTTTTTCACATTTGATCCCCACTTCTGAAACTGTTGCATCCTTTTGAACCTGTTTGTGAAGTCCTGAAGTAAGCCTGTTACCAAAACTAATCATTATGAAATAGTAATTTTGTCCTTAAAAATACTATTAAAATTTTAAGCTTATATTGTGATGAAAAGCAAATATAAAAACATAACTCCTTTACACATAGCCTATTCTTGTTTTAGATTCTTTATCAAAGAGTGAATTTCCAGATCCATCATGAAGGAGGGGAAAATATCAGTGCTTCATCATTAACTAGTAAAGCAGTACAAGAGGTAAGTTAAAATGAGGGAGAGGAATTTGAAAGGTGGCTGAGAGTGGAATACAATGAGATTACCTAACCTTGTGGATGAGAGGGATTTTGTGTATGTGTGTGCAGACCACTTTTCTTTTGAGTTTTTGTTTGTGTATATGTGTGAAATATAACATTCATATAGAAAAGTATACAAAAAATGTTTAGCTCAATAAATTATTATAAAGAAAATACCCATAAAACTACAGGTAAAGAAACAGCACCTAACCACCTTCCAAAAACTCTTCTTATTTAACTACTTTTCTTTTCTTTTTTTGAGATGAAGTCTCATTCTTTTGCCAGACTGGAGTGCAGTGGCATAATCTTGGCTCACTGCAACCTCCACCTCCTGGGTTCAAGTGATTCTCCTGTCTCAGCCTCCCAAGGAGCTGGGATTACAAGTGAGCACCACCACACCCAGCTAATTTTTTGAATTTTTAGTAGAGCTGTGGTCTCACCACGTTGGCCAGGCTGGTCTTAAACTCTTGACCTTTAGTGATCTGCCCTCCTCAGTCTTCCAAAGTGTGTGGATTACAGGTGTGAGCCACTGTGCCCTGCCTTCTGTATTTCATTTCTAGCCTTTCTCTCCCCTTCCAGAAATCACCATTTTCCTGAGTAATCTTGATAACCCGATCTTTGTGATTTTTGTTCTTGCTTTAAATAGTTTTGATGCATACCATATATACCCCCAATATGATAGTTTAGTTTTGCGTGTTTGTGTATTTTATAGTAATAGTTATACTTAATGTTATGTTTGTGAGATCCATTCATGCTGTGTATATGTAGTTTATTTATTTTTATTGCCATGTAGAAATTAATTTTGGTATTCATAGTAAGTTTTTTCATATGAACATTGACATTGGTTTACTTTCAACTTGGGTGACTAAAAATAATGTGACTGTCATCATTTGTACATATCTGAAGTGTACATGGACAAACAGTTCTCTCAGGCATGCATCTAGCACTGGAAATGTAGGTTGTGAGATATGTATATAATTCAACCTAAATAGATAATGCAGATGTTTTTCTAAAGCTGTTTTGCCAATTAGACTTTGAACAGTAGTGTACAGGATTGCAGGTTACTCCAATCCAGGATGTTGCTATTGTTGGTTTCCTAAATTTTGCCTGGTATCCTAAGTATTTAATGATATCTAATTGATCGATTTATATTTTCTGATTACTAGTGAGATGGAGATAGTGCAGGAGAGATCTTCTTTTGTAAGGTACTTGTTCAGTTCTCTTCTCATTTTCTGTTGGAGTTTTGTTCTCTTCCTTTTCCTCATTGAGATTCTTGTGAATAAAATTGTCTGAACCAGGTAAGTATATATGTGTTTCAGGATCTTCCATCCTGGAAGAGAAAAAAGGGAGAGTATCCCCCAACACCTGTCTTCTCTTGGTCAGTGTTTGCCCCAGGGAATTTAACTTTTCGTGATTGTTTCCAGAAACATAGAATTAGCATTTTTTAGATCAAAGATAGTAGTCCAGTTTCTGACATCTCAGCTAGATAAATTAAGACATGATGAATCTCTATGTAGATTGGTTTTTCATGAGATTCCATCAAATGATAAGCTTCACTTTCACAGTGTAAAATGTCATTTGTTTTTCTTGTAACTATTTTGGAAGACACCTATTGTGGTAAGTAAGCTACGCTAACCTTTTTTCTTTTTTTTTTTTTGCTGTATTCTTCTTGATAAAGTCATTAGTATTTGTGTACTATACCGTTACTTTTAGAACTCTGGTGCAAAGCTCAGTTGTGGAGTCTATTAAGGGAATCAGGGCGAAGATACTTAGCTTTTGTCCAGAGTAGAGCATATACAACTACCCCATTTTCACCACTCTTTGTTTAATATTAAAATTTAATTTGGTGAACATGGATCTAATATGCATGTGTGTTCCCAGTTCAATGCTAGGTAATCTGATTAAGTTTATAGTGTTACTTGTTGCCCCTATGGCATTTTTGCCTATTCCTCCTGCAGTGGTGACTCTAGGACAGTACTGCCAATAGAACTTTCTTCAGTGAAGGAAATGTGCATACCTGCACTGTTCATTATTGTAGCCACTAGTCACACAGCGCTTCTGGGCACTTGAAATATTGCTAGTGCACTTAAGGGATCAAATTTTAAATTTTATTTATTTATTTATTTATTTTATTTTTGAGATGGGGTTTCACTCTGTTGGCCAGGCTGGTCTTGAACTCCTGGCCTTAAGTGATCCACCTGCTTCAGCCTCCCAAAGTGCTGGGAATACAGGTGTGAGCCACTGCATCTGGCCTTAAATTTTATTTAATTTTAATTAATTTAAATTTATATACACACAGGAGGCTACTGGCTACCAGATTGGACATCAGAGCTCTAGAAGATGCAACATTCAGCGGAGGATGGCGTTCAGCCACCAGCACTGCAGACAGTGGACTTCTTTTGTTGTTGATGCACTCAGTCCCTTCAGATGGCAGCCATAGCATTTTCTAGGGTCCTAGAGTGATGCGGATTGTCCTTTGGCATGTTTTGACTTACAGTTGTACTGATTAGCAGCTATTGTTTTCCCCCATTGAATGTGAAAATACATTAAATTTCTATGCTGTTCTCTCTCTATGGGATTCAGAATAGTTTGTATACTAGCCGCTAGATGTTCCATGTATTAGGAGGAGTTGTCTTTCAAGGTCCAATTGACCTACTTTTTATGAGATCTTTATCCCAAGTGTTGTTCCTTTTGAACCTTTATTCCCTCCACACCTTGTCCAGTCACATCTCCTACTCTGCCTGCCTCCAGCATCATCCCTTTTCATGCCTTTGAAACATCTGCTATGTTCCAGTGGTGGGGAACATACCACCACTCTGTGCAGGCTCTTTGGTGCCTTTGGTGTTGTTTAGTAGAGTTTTCTCTGTCTGGAGTACATTTCTTACCTTGTGCTCTTGTGCTTGTCTTGTGTTCCTATCCCTTCCAACTGAAGTATTTTCTTTGCAAAGTTTTCCTTGAGTCCTCTAATCGCCCCCTTCCTAAGTGTTCTGTCACTGTTCTCTTTGAGCACTCTATGGTGTGATTTGGAATTGTACAGTCACTGGAGGTATATCAACTATCGTTGTGCTCTCTTATTGTGCTTCTCAATTAGTGGATGTCTAATTAATGCTTCAAAAAGCCTCATTGGAAATACCAACTGCATAATGATCAGTCTGTGTCAAAATAAATTAAGAAGTGGATATGTTTTTTCCCTAAAATGAATCAGGAAGTGGATTTTTAGTCATCATGTGGTGATTAATGATGTGCTGTGATGTTGTGGCCATTGTGAGGGGTGTATCATTTTTCTGTTCAGCATGCAATTGCAAGGTGTTTGCTAAGTTTAGCTTCATGAATTATTTGGAACCCTCTTGTTCTTCCCCAAATCTGTGAAAAGCCTTTTGTGACTTTTGGGACTTCTATTTTCTGCTTCTATAGTGAATTAGAAAGTGTCAGCCTGGCCTCTTGGTTGCTTCTTTGGAGTGGGCCATGCTGTGTTACTGCAGGTGGGCACATATTACTCTATTAAATTCCATTGATAAATGAAGGAGACCATTGGTAGTCCTCTACAAGTTCCACTTAGCAGGGAAAAGGAATTCTTCCAAAATGATTGTCTTTTGCTTTTTTATTTTTACGCTGCTTAAAAGATTTCCTGTCTTCCTTTGTCCCCTTTCATCAGATTGTAATAGATCTAGATCTCATGAAGTGCTAGACCAAACCCTCAATGCACGCATTATGGCTTTGATTCATGAGACATATTTCAGAATGTTATAGCTACTATTATTAGGTTAAAATATAGTGCTTAGCTATAAGATGCTGTGTGTTACCCATTAACAATAGATATAATCAAATTATAGCTCATAAATGAGAGATGACTTTATGTGTAATCTGCTTAATACTTAAGACTTTCATTACTTCACTTGTGAAAATAATGATTTTTCTTTATATATCCAAGCAAAATAAAGATGTTAATTCTTATGCACTGCATTTACGTTAGTGCATATGGAGACTACAAGTTAGAAGATATTGCTGTTGTCCCTGTGAACAGGATGTTTGTCTATAAATAGAACAAAATGCATAATTTGTGAATAACAACCAAAATTACAGATTTCCAATTTCTTATTAATGTTAGTTATTATGCTTTTTAGATGGAACGGTATTCCACCACATAGAGCATATTAACATTTTGTTTAGCTAGCATTAGGTATATCACTTAACCAGTGGCGTTTTCCCTGGATAAATCTAATTAGAGTTAGAAATGGATTGTATACAAGGTTCCCATTAAAAAATCATTTGCACTGTGGGAAAGCTTGTTATGAGCATTTTAAGTGGCTACAGATTTGTACGACTGGACTAATTAATGTTTAAAGCTTGAGCATGGGCTAAGTATAGAGGTAGTTTGAATTTATAAAATTATTGTTTAGAAATATTTAAATAAAAGTGAGCAGAATGGCTGTTATATCACAGCATCTTGGCCAGCATTTACTTTTTTCATTCACCAATGGATGGACATTTGGGTTGTTTGCATTTCTTAGCTATTTTGAATAATGCTGCTCTGAACACTGATGTAAAAGTCTTTGTATGTAAATATGTTTTGATTTCTCTAGATGTAGAATTTCTGCATTGTGTGTTATATTATGTTTAACATCTGAAGAAACTGCCTGTTTTTATTTTCCAAAGTGCGTGCACATTTTTTATATTTCCGCAAGGAATATGTTAAGGTTCTAGTTTTTCCACATCCATGCTAATGTGTGTTATAACTGATTTTTTTTTTTTAATTTATTTTGCTTTAAATTCCGGGATACCTGTGCGGAATGTGCAGGTTTGTTACATAGGTATACGTGTGCTGTGGTGGTTTGCTGCACCTATTAATCCATTATCTAAGTTTGCTCGCCTCACTCCCAACCCCTCAACAGGCCCTGGTGTGTGTTGTTCTCCTCCCTGGGTCCATGTTTCTCATTGTTTACCTCTCACTTATGAGTGTGAACGTGGTGTTTGGTTTTCTGTTCCTGTGTTAGTTTACTGAGGATAATGGCTTCCAGCTTCATCCATGTCCCTGCCAAGGACCTGATGGCCTACCTTTTTATGACTGCATAGTGTACCATGGTGTTTATGTACCACAGTTTCTTTATCCAGTCTATCATTGATGGACATTTGGGTTGGTTTCATGACTTCGCTTTTGTAAATAGTGCTGCCATAAGCCTATGTGTGTGTGTGTCCTTATAGTAGAAGGATTTCCATTCCTTTGAGTATATACCGAGTAATGGGATTACTGGGTCAAATGGTAATTCTGGTTCTAGATCCTTGAGGAATTGCCATACTGTCTTCTGCAAAGGTTGAACTAATTTACATTCCCACCAACAGTGTAAAAGTGTTCCTATTTCTTCACAGCCTCGCCAGCATCTGTTGTTTCTTGACTTTTTAATAATAATAATCACCATTCTAACTGGTGTGAGAGGGTATCTCATTGTGGTTTTTCATTTGCATTTCTCTAATGACCAGTGATGTTGAGCTTTTTCACATATGTTTCTTGGCAGTGTAAATGTCTTCTTTTGAGAAGTATCTGTTCATATCCTTCACCCACTTTTGAATGTTTTTTTTTTTTCTTGTAAATTTGTTTAACTTACTTGTAAATTCTGGATATTAGACCTTTGTCAGATGGGTAGATTACAAAAATTTTCTCCCATTCTGTAGGTTGCCTGTTCACTGTAATGAGTGAATGAGAACTTCATTTGCTATGCAGAATGAGAACTTCTTTTGCTATGCAGAAGCTCTTTAGTTTAGTTAGATCCCGTTTGTCAATTTTGGCTTTTTTTGCAGTTGCTTTTGGCATTTTTGTAATGAAGTCTTTGCCCATGCCCATGTCCTGAATCGTATTGCTTAGGTTTTCTTTTAGGGTCTTTATGGTTTTGGGTTTTACATTTAAGTCTTTAATCTATCTTGAGTTAATTTTTGTATAAGATGTAAGGGAGGGGTCCAGTTTTAGCTTTCTGCATATGGCTAGTCAGTTTTCCCAGCACCATTTATTAAATAGGAAATCCTTTTCCCATTGCTTGTTTCTGTCAGGTTTGTTGAAGATCAGATGGTTGTAGATGTGTGGTGGTATTTCTGAAGTCTCTGTTCTGTTCCTTTGGTCTATATGTCTGTCTAGGTACCAGTATCATGCTGTTTCGATCACTGTAGGCTTGAATAGTTTGAAGTTAGGTAGTGTAATGCCTCCAGCTTAGTTCTTATTGCTTAGGATTGTCTTGGCTAGATGTGGTCTTCTTTGATTCCACATGAAATTTAAAGTAGTTGTTTTCTAATTCTATGAAGAATGTCAGTGGTAGTCTGACGGGAATAGTATTAAATCTGTAAATTACTTTGGGCAGTATGGCCATTTTCATGATACAGTGACTCTTCCTATTCATGAGAATGGAATGTTTTTCCATTGTTTGTGTCCTCTCTTATTTCCTTCAGCAGTCGTTTGTAGTTCTCCTTGAAGAGGTCCTTCACATCCCTTGTTGCCTGTATTCCTAGGTGTTTTATTCTCTTTGTAGCGATTGTGAATGGGAGTTCATTCATATTTTGACTCTCTGCTTGTCTGTTGTTGGTGTAAAGGAATGCTTGTGATTTTTGCACATTGGTTTTGTATCCTGAGACTTTGCTGAAGTTGCTTATCAGCTTACGGAGTTTTTGGGCTGAGATAATGGGGTTTTCTAAATATAAAATAATGTTGTCTGCAAATAGAGACATACTTCCTCTCTTCCAATTTAAATACCCTTTATTTCTTCCTCTTGCCTGATTGCCCTGCCAGAACTTCCAATATTATGTTGAATAGGGGTGGTAAGAGAGGGCACCCTTGCCTTGTACTAGTGTTCAAAGGGAATGCTTCCCGCTTTTTCCCATTCAAAGTGATACTGGCTGTGGGTTTGTCGTAAATAGCTCTTCTTATTTTGAGATACATTCCTTTAATGCCTAATTTGTTGAAAGTTTTTAACATGTGGGAATGTTGAATTTTATCAAAGGCCTTTTCTGTATCTATTGAGATAATCATGTGATTTTTGTCATTGGCTCTGTTTATGTGATGGATTACATTTATTGATTTGCTTATGCTGAACCAGCCTTGCATGCCAGGGGTGA
The DNA here is from genome assembly GCF_009761245.1 of Sapajus apella. NCBI lineage: Eukaryota > Metazoa > Chordata > Mammalia > Primates > Cebidae > Sapajus > Sapajus apella. The sequence continues at coordinate 10,382,940 of NW_022436971.1, forward strand.
AGCCAACTTGATGGTGGTGGATAAGTTTTTTGATGTGGTGCCGTATCGGTTTACAAGTATTTTATTGAGGATTTTCTCATTGATGTTCATCAGTGATGTTGGCCTGAAGTTTTTTTTGTTGTTGTTGTGTCTCTTCCCAGTTTTATTATCAGGATGATGCTGACTTCCGAAAATGAGTTAGGGAGGAGTCCCTCCTTTTCAACTGTTTGGAATAGTTTCAGATGTAATTATCCCAGCTCCTCTTTGTACCTATGGTGGAATTCAGCTGCGAATCCATCTGGTCCTGGGCTTTTTTTGGTTGGTAGGCTATTAATTGCTGCCTCTATTTCAAAACTCGTTATTGGTCTATTCAGGGATTTGACTTCTTCCTGGTTTAGTTTTGGGAGTGTGTATATGTCCAGGAATTTATCCATTTCTTCTAGATTTTTTAGTTTATTTGAGTAGAGGTATTTATAGTATTCTCTGATAGTAGTTTATATTTCTATGGGGTTAGTGGTGATATCCTCTTTGTCATTTTTTTGTTATGTCTATTTGATTCTTCTCTCTTTTCTTTATTAGTCCAGGTAGCAGTCTGTTTTTTAACTGGCTTTTTGATTGAATTTTTATTAAAGCCATTCTTATATATTTGCTATCTCATTATGATATTGGTTTGATATTTATATCCCAAGTAACTAATGATGATGTGCTCCTTTTTCATGTGCTTATTGGCTGGCTATTCTTATACATTCTTAGTGTAATAGCTATCCAGATATTTTGCCCATTTTTTAAAATGTATAACAAATAACCCATTTGGTTATTTGTCTTGTTATTGAGCTGTAAGAGGTTTTTTATTTTTTTTTTTAACGTCTTGCAATCAAGTGTTTTTTTTTTTTTTCCTCAGATTTATGATTTGAAAATGTTTTTTCTCTCATTGTATATTTGACTTTTTATTTTCTCAGTGGTGGCTTTTGAGGTACAAAAATGTTTAATGTTGCTGAAATCTTGTTTATTAATATTTTCTTTTATGGATTGTACTTTTGTTGTTATATCTGAGAAATCTGTGCCTGACACAAGATTGCAAAGATTTACTCCTGTGATTTCTTCCTGAAAGTTTTATTGTTTTTAGTTCTTATATTTATTTATTTACCTATTTAAGTAATAAGAAGTCCCTTTTATGAAATAAGTATAGATTTGAGGGATATCCATCTGCAAAAAGATGAAATTAGAACTTTACCTCATATCACACATAAAAGTTAACTCAGTAGAATCATGTTTGTTTTGTTTTATCTTATGATACTTATTCTTTCTTAATAAATTTTAAATTTCACATTTAGTACACACAAAGACACAAATGAATTATTTTGAAGTTTTAGATTTAATAATTCAATAATTTTAATTGGAGTGAATTTTCATTATAATTATTGTTTTATTGATTTTTTCCCCCCATGTGCTCTGGAATTTTGGTTTGCAAGCTAATTTTGAATTATGAAACATCATCCTGTCCCACCTTCCTCAGAGTAGAAACTAGGGCTTTGCAATCATCTACAAGGACACCCATGATTTCTTTTCTGCACTGTTAAGCTTTACCTGTTGGACTTTATTTTCCTTCCACTGCTTCCCTGCCTCCAATATACACATTCATTTCGCTCAGCTGACTCTAGTCATACTGGCTTTTTTTTTTTTTTTTTTTTTTGACATTCTTTAAGCATTCCCAGCAACCTGTTGCCTCTGGATCCTTATATTTGCTGTATTTTACCTGGAATGTTCTTCTCAAATATCTGTATCTATATGACATATCCTCTCACTTCCAACAGGTGTCTGCTCAAATGTCACTTCATGGAGATCGTCCCCATTCTTTGTATTATTGTAGTGTTCTTACTCCACCACACTACTTTATTTTCTTTGTAGATCATATATATATATATATAATTATATATATATATGTTATATATTATATATATAAATATGTTATATATATTATATAAAAATATGTTACATATTATATATAATTTATATGATGCTTTTCTGACATGCTTTATATTTATTTTCTGCCTGCCTTTTACTGGAATGTAAGCTCTGTGTAGCAGAGACTGTGCATATTTTGGTCAGTGCTATGTTTCCAGCATTTACCAGCCTGTCAGAAGTTTATGTCATAAATATTTGTTAAAGAATGAATGAATAAATGAAGAAAGTAAGATATGGATGTGATAAGTGGTGATAATTTCTGCTATTAAATGGGGAGGCATATTGGAATGGAAACCAATTTGATAATTTCTCATTTAATTGGTAAAATAAGGCAAATTGCCTTATTTTCCTTTCTTCCCTCCTATATCAGGAGTTTCTTGGGAACAGGGACCGTATCTTAATTGTCATGGTAATCCTATTGCCTAGCACTGGGTTTTAAACATAGTAGGCATGCCAGATTATGTGTTGAGTAAACTTACTTTGTGGGTTCATCTAGAATCCAAAGTCATTTATGAAAAGTAATTTTAAAAATTGGGCATGGAAAAAAGAAAATAAAAATATACTTTATATACCTCTATTTTTCCTGAATGTAGTTTTTATAATCTGGATCCAAGAATTCTAGGAAATCCATGACGAGTTTGGCCTCTAAATCCCCTGAAGTAGTATGCCTAATTTTGTTTATTTATTTATTTTAAGAGACAGGGTTTGGCTGTGTCACCAAGGCTGGAATGCAGTGTATTGCAGTTACAACTCACTGCATCCTTGAACTCCTGGGCTTAAGTGATCCTTCTGCCTCAGCCTCCCAAGTATCTAGGACTACAGACACATGTCACGGTCCCTGGCTAATTTTTATTTTATTGTTTTTTAGACATAGGGGGTCTCAATATTTTGATCAGGCTTGTCTCGAACTCCTGGCCTCAAGCGACCCTCCTGCTTCAGTTTCCCAAAGTGCTAGGATTACAGGCATGAGCCACCCCACCTGGCCAGTATGCCTAATTTGATGTGTGTGTGTGTGTGTGTGTGTGTGTGTGTGTGTGTGCGTGCATGTGTGTGTGTGTAACTTTGCATTCATGTGAGTGCACATGCATGTTCATTGAATTTTTTGGGGAAAGGGCTTAGCTTCCATCAGACATGTATAGGAGTCCATGGCCCCCAAACGTGAGATCAGCTAAGCTGTAGCCTTGCTTGCTAACTGGCAGGTGAGATGAAGGAGAGTCAGACTTGAGAGTGATTTACTCCATAGAGTATTTTTTTGTTGCTTGTTCTGACAGGGATTTCTAAAAGTAGTATCATCCGTAATAAGGATTGCATACTTAATATTTTGAGTTCAGTTGAAATTTTCTATAAATAAGTGTTAGGTGCGGGGAAGTACTTTGGATTATTTAAGGCTGTGTTGGAGGAGAGAGGTAGTGGTTGAGCTCAACCTAATCTGTTTGTAATCCTTGCCTAATTTATATGTGCCACCAGCTCAGTTTACAGCAGGCCGGTAGATTTCCCAGAAATTAACACTTACTATAGGACGTGGGAGAAAGCTACTCCCAAATAGATTATTCATCATAGTAATTGACCAACCATAATTTTTTTTGTGAGCCACACTTGACACATAGAACGATCTGTGTTCTTGCGAACTTGTTTGGTTATGGTGTCTGTTGTTACAGGATTTGAAAAATATTATTAGTGCTTAATAAGCTAACCTTTGAGCTGTGTAACACACTTGACATTAATGAGATTTCATGTTAAATTTTATGCTGGGAACTGTTGATTTGGTTTTGAGGTTTAAACTATTTCTGCTGTTCTACACTCTAAGTTAATTAGCAGTGTGCCACTATGAATATAAAAAGTGGCAGTAGTAATCATTTCGGGGGTAAATTTTGCCTAACCTCTTTTTTCTTTCCCCATTATATGAAGTTAAAGAAAACTGTTTTCTTCATTAATATCTCTGGTTAAACTGTGATCTTGGTAGACTGCCCCCAAATTAAATGCTGCTTCTGTTGTCCAAATGAGCCTTTCATTTTACTTTCTCTTTTGTGATTCCCATTAGGAGAAGCTCCTACAGAAAATCTTTTTATCACATACATTTCTGAGCATGTGAATTTCATTTATCTTCTGAAACAATCTTTTAACTTTGATACATTTTAAGTTTCCTATCTTGAACTAGCCCATCCATTGGAACAGAACCACAGTTTAGATCCATTTTATGAAATAGAATAATTATTTTGTGGCATTTTTCTTTTCTTTTCTTCTTTATATTTTGATTTTTAAACTTACTATTTCCATAGGTTTTTGGGGAACAGGTGGTATTTGGTAACATGAATAAGTTCTTTAGAAGTAATTTGTGAGATTTTGGTGCACCCGTCTCCCGAGCAGTATATACTGAACCCAATTTGTGGTCTTTTATCCCTCATCTTCCCACTCTCTCTCCCTGAGTCCCGCAGGCTGGAGTGCGCAGTCATAGCTAACTGCAGCTTCAAACTCCTGTGCTTAAGTGGTCTTCCCTTATCAGCTTCTGGAGTAGCTAAGACTATAGGCATGTGCCACCAGAAAAAAAAAATTATTAACTTTTTAAATCTTTAATTGAGGTTTTTAATTTAATTTTTCATAGACGTGAGGTCTTACCATATTGCCCAGGCGAGTCTTGAACTCCTGGCCTGAAGTGATCCTCCTGCCTCAGTCTTTCAAACTAGTAGGATTACAGGTATGAGCCACTGTGCTGGCTTAGCCTGCATTTTTTATTGATATTTTTCAATTGGTTTCATTTACCTCTAAATGAAGTTATATTCTGCTGAAGTGCCATAATTCTTACCATGTTTATATTTTCAGTTCTATACTTGGATTAGTTGATGACTTTCAAATCATTCAATACATCCTCTCGATTTAGAAGATTCTGAAGATGAACAGGAATTGAAAATGTGACATGAAATCTTACTTGAATAACATTTACCCACTCTGAATAAAACATGTGAGACTTCCCCCTGCCCCCCCCCCCCCGCCCACCTCCTAGATGGAGTCTTGCTCTGTCACCCAGGCTGGAGTGCATTGGTGTGACCTTAGCTCACTGCAGCCTCTGCCTCCCAGGTTCAAGCAATTCTCGTGCTTCAGCCTCCTGAGTAGCTGGGATTACAGACATGCACCACCATGCCTGGCTAATTTTCTATTTTAAGTGGAAACCAGGTTTCCCCATGTTGACTATGCTGGTCTCAAACTCCTGACCTCATGATCTGCCCACTTCAGCCTCCCAAAGTGCTGGCATTATAGGCATGAGCCATATCTCCCAGCCACGTGTGAGACTTTTGAAAATATATCTTCAAACATTTAAACAGCACAATAAAATCAGACGTCTTTCACCTATCTAGAGATCCAAACAATAGATATTTTTCACATACTCTGAGGATATAGTGAGGAGCAAATTGTGTCCCTGATCGAATAGCTCACTGTCTAGTTGGAAAGAACAACAAAAAAGTAAGTGTCAATATATTATGGTAAGTGCATTAATAGTATGCATATAATATTTGAATGGATAGAAGTGTGATACTGTCTTAAGATTTTACTTTCAGCCAAAATATTGCATGTCAAAAAAAACTTAGAACATCTTTGTTATCTTGGAATAGGCAAAGATTTCCATTTTCTTTTTTCTTTTTATTTTTTTGAAAGAAGGATCCCTTCTTTCAAAAGGCTGCAAGCTAGTGGCATGGTCAAAGCTCACTGCAGCCTCAACCTCCAGGGCTCAAGCGACCCTACTACCTCAGCCTCCCATGTAGCTAGGAATAGAGGCACGTGCCACAATGCCTGGGTAATTTTTATTTTTTTATTTTGTCGAGATGGGAGTCTTGCTTTGTTGCCAGGTTGGAGATTTCTTAAATATGATACAAAAAGTACTAATCATAAGGTTAAAAACGGGTAAATTGGACTAAATTAAAATTAAGAACACCTGTTAATCACAAGACACTGTTAAGAGAATGAAATGATAATATACAGAGTAATAGCAAATATTCACAATTCATATATCTAATAAGGAATGTATATCCAGAATACATAAAAACCTTCTACAAGTGAATTAAAAAAGTGGATAGGCTGTGTGCGGTGACTCATGCCTATAATTCTAGCACTTTGGGAGGATGAGATGGGTGGATCATGAGGCCAGGCGATCAAGAGTATCCTGGCTAACATGGTGAAACCCCATCTCTACTAAAAATACAAAGAAAATTAGCCAGTTGTGGTGGCACATGTCCATAGTCCCAGCTAATCAAGAGGCTGAGGCAGGAGAATCGCTTGAACCCAGGAGGCGGAGGTTGCGGTGAGCCAAAATCATGCCACTGCACTCCAGCCTGGGCGACAGAGTGAGACTCTGTTTCCCCCCCGCAAAAAAAAAATAAATAAATAAAAATAAAGATGGATAACCATTAGAAGAATGGCAAAAGATGTAAACAGACACTTGACAAAAGAGTATTCAGATGGCCCAAAATATACAAAAAGTTATTCAACTTCATTAGTCTCTGGTGAGTTGCAAATTAAAACCACAAAGAGATACCAGTACATAGTTAACAGAATTGCTAAAATGAAAAAGTCATTAAGTACCATGTGTTGGCATGGATGTGGAGTAACCAGAACTCTTACAATTGCTGGTTAATATTTAAATTGGTATAACCACTTTAGAACATATTTGACACTGTTTACTAAATCTGGACATAGGTACATTCTATGCCTTAGTAATTCCACTGCTAGATATATACCCAGAAAAACATATTTTCACCAAAATATAATTACCAGCATGTTCAGGGCAGCACTATTGGTATTATATTCAATCTGGGGATTATCCAAATGCTCATTAGTAGAAGAAAAGATAAATAAGTCCTGGCATATTCATACAACATAATGTGACACAGTAATGAGTTGAGCATTTTTTTTTTTTTTTTTTTTTTTGAGACGGAGTTTCGCTCTTGTTACCCAGACTGGAGTGCAATGGCGCGATCTCGGCTCACCGCAACCTCCGCCTCCTGGGTTCAGGCACTTCTCCTGCCTCAGCCTCCTGAGTCGCTGGGATTACAGGCACGCGCCACCATGCCCAGCTAATTTTTTGTATTTTTAGTAGAGACGGGGTTTCACCATGTTGACCAGGATGGTCTCGATCTCTTGACCTTGTGATCCACCCGCCTCGGCCTCCCAAAGTGCTGGGATTACAGGCTTGAGCCACCGCGCCCGGCCGAGCATTTTTTTTTAAGTTTTACTTTTTATAGAAATGAGGTCCCGTTGTGTTGCTCAGGCTGGCCTCCAACTCCTGGCCTCAAGCCATCCTCCCACCTTGGCCTCTCTAAGTGCTGGGATTATAGGTGTGGAGTTGAATAAACTTTACTCTCAAAATCTGAATGAATGTATGTTGAGTGAAAGAAATCAGATCAAAAAAGTATATAATTTCATTCATATAAAGTGTAAAAATAGACAAAATTCAGGATAGTGTGTTTTTTTTTTTTTGGAAGGTTACTGGCTGCAGATAAACTCAAGAGGAGCTTCCACAACTATGTTTCTTGGCCTAAGGGCCTGTTACTTAAATGTGTTAAAATTTGTTAAACCATACACTCATTTGATATGGCTTATACATCAATGAAAAGTTATTTAAAAAGGATACTGTGGATTAAACACAGGAAGGGAGAATATATGCTGGCCCTAAGTGTCTTTGCATCATGGGACTGTGAATAAACAGTATTATTTTTCTTTCACATACTTTTTTGAATTTTCAAACTGTCTTTAGTGAATTTGTATTAGTTTTATAACACAGAAAAATTAACGAGCTTAAATAAATACAAATGTAAATGAATGTAATTTTTCCAATGTGTCAAAATCCTGTAAAGAACAAGTGAACTGTACACTTTGATGCCAAATTGGGTTAAGGAGAAGAGAGGAGACACCTCTAGGCCAGTTGCCTGTAGGCAGCATATTCAATGTATTTGATCATCAGTTTACTTTTGTGTCAAGTGGTAGTATAATTTTTAAAACTTTTACAGTGTTATTGTAAAATTTAGGGATCTTGTATGGGACACTTAGCTCAGTCTTGGACAGATAGTAGGTGTTTAATAAATGGTAGCCATTATGATACTTACAAACAAGATGCCTGACTTCACTGTGAGTAAATAAAGTATCTAGGTCTTTGTTTCTTCTTTGTGTGAACTTGGTCCTCTGTATTCCTCAACAACTTGGGCTGCTCAATTTTTTACCTCCACTGTATCTGACTTTGCTTCACAAGCAATTATAGTTTACGTGTTACTGACTTTCCATTTTTTTTTTCTTTCTCCCAGATCTCCACTAAGTTCCAGCGTGGTGATCTTGAACTTTCTTTGTTAGATGTTTGGATGGAATTTTTCTACTTATCTGATTTACCTCTGGAAAAACCTTATAATGTAATATATACATTTAATTGGAAAATACTTGATGATAACTTAATTATGTTCCTAGTGTCATACATTTAATTGGAAAACACCTTATGATAACTTAATTACATTCCCGGTGTCACTGCCTCAATTCAGTCCCTGATTATTTTAAACTGGGACTGAGGCACCAGTTTTCTAACTGGGTTCTTGCTCGTTGAATAATATTACTGAAACACAAATCTGATTATGTTACTCCCTTTGTTTAAAGCCTTCTGGTGACTTTCCCTTCCCTCCAGTTGACAATGGAGGTTCTTTTGCCTGGTTTGTAAGTCTCTTGCTGGGCTTAGCTCTACCTTCTCTCATCCTCACGTCCTGCCGTTTCTCTTGCTGTGCTGCATTCTGTGGTATCCCTGAATCACGTAAGGTTCCTCTATTTTGCCATGTTTCATAAGTTGCATCCTCTTAAGCTGCATTTTCTTCCTGAAATTATTTTCACCACTTCTACTCTGGAAACCCTTAATTTTTTCCCGCTGAAAGATTGCCTTCTCTGTGAAGCCTTCTGTGATTGTGCCTCTAGGCAGAGGATGTAATGATCTCTCTTCCTGTTCTTGTAGTGCTCTATGTGTGTTAATACCTCTCATATAAAAGTTATTATTCTGTAATTATTTCTCTCTATCTCTGCTTTCCTCCCATTTTCTGAGCTCCTTGAGGGCAGAGCCTGTGTCTTACTCATTTTTTCAACCCGTTGCCTAGTGTGAGATATATAAAGTGAGAGAGAAAACGAGTTTATGTGTGGAACACCAGCTATAAGGGAATGGAGGAAATGTAGTTTTTAGCTTCTCAGCTGCTAGCAACAGTGAGACAATCAGTAAGGGGTCTGAGTGGAGCTGAGTGAACTGAACTGTGGCATCTGCCACAATCCGGAACCCAGGAGAGGTCCTGTATTTTATTGGCACTCAAACCTCAAACAATTATTTTTTGCATTGTTGTTATACAGGCAATTTATCTGTTTTTTTTCTTTCTTTATATATCATTCATTTTTCTATGTTGCTGTTTTCATAATTAAATTATAGTATATAATATTGCATTGAGTTGATGGTTTTTACACTTTCACAGGAAACAGTACAATGTAATGTGTTTGTTTTCTGTTGCTGCTGTTTCATATTACCACAGACTTTGCAGCTTTAAAACAAGATGGTTGATTTTACAGTTCCCATAGGACAGAAATCTTAATGGGCTTGGTAGGGTCTCTTCTTAGAGCCGCACAAGGCCAAAATCAAGATGCCAACAAGGCTGTGTTCTTTTCCAGAGGCTCTGGAGAAGATCTTGTTTCTATGCTTATTCATGGTGTTGGTAGAATTTAATTCCTTATGGTTGTAGGACTGAGGTCTGCATTGTCTTACTGGAAGCCACCTGAGGACTGTTCTCAGTGTCTACAGGCTGCTATGTTCCTTGGCCTGTGGTTCCCTTTCTTCCTCTTCAAAGCCAGCAACTGTGGGTTGAGTTCCCTCCTCCTTCAAATCTCTCCTGCCTCGTCCCCCATGGCTTATCTCTGACACACTTTCTCTCTCATCCTCATTGAGAAAGACCCTCTGCTTTAAGGGCTCATGTGATTAGCTTGGTCCCACTCAGATAATTCAGAATAATCTCCTCACTTCCAGGCCTATACCCTTAATCACACCTGTACTTTTTTTTTTTTTCCTGCCATGCCAGGTAACATAGTCACAGGTTCTAGGTATAAGGATGTGGCCATCTTCGGGGGCCCATAATTCTACTTACCATATGTGGAAACTGTCAAGTTGATCTAAAAGAGTATGTTTTAAGTATTTGTTATGTGCTGATGCCCTGGTCATTATTGATTAGATGATTTATTCCTTTTTATTACTTAAATTATAACTTAATGAATAAGAAGATGTAGACCTAAATAGCCAAACTAAGCTATTAAGTGTTATCCTTCTGTCAGTCACAACAGGCTATTGGTATTGATAAACTAAGTCTTAAGTTTTTCTCTTGTTTAACTGAGATTCTTAAGAAAAGAAAAAAAATAAGTGGAAGTGGATAGACAATAAACCAAGAAGTTATAGAACAAATAATATTTTTCTTTGACTAAATGCAGATAGGTCTTCATCCTTTTTGTTTACAAGACTGTAATTAATGTATTGACGTTTTCTCCTTGTGGAATCTGTCAGAGTAGTAATAGTGAGAACTTCAGCTGGTTGCTTCAAGATTGGCCGGAGGTACCTCATTATAAACTTGTCAAAGACTATTAATTACCTACTTGTTTGGATGGAAACGCCTTTTGATAGTTAAAGGTTGATTGTCTGAATCTTCTACTTCTTTCTGGGTTGCAGTGGCATTATTTAGATGAATAATGTATTTTTTTTTAATTTATCTAAATAATAAATACTTTAAAATGTATTGTCAAGGAAACAAATATGAGTATCTCATGGTTAGGATATTAGATTGGTAAAAAATAAAATACCAATTATTTATTTTATAAATATCTCTGAGGGATTATTTAACTAATGCACTATGGTGTTTTTCTCTTTCCCCAGTTTTATTTTTTTGTTAAATGATTCAGAGAGAACAATATGTTGATAGTGCTCTTTTAACATTTACTTTGTTATAAGCAAAGATGGATGGGTTTTTAAATTTATCTACATGTTTAATATCTGATTATTTTAAACATTCACATTATCACTGTCTTCTCTGTTCTTATGATAATACACATTTTTGCCCTTTCTATTTCATTTCTTTAACACAGGATGAAGTAGGTGTTCCAGGTAGCAATTCAGCTGACCTATTACGCTGGACCACTGCCACCACCATGAAAGTCCTTTCCAACACCACAACCACCACCAAGGCGGTGCTCCAGGCCGTCAGTGATGGGCAGTGGTGGAAGAGGTCTTTAACTTATCTTCGACCCCTTCAGGTAAGCAGTGCATCTTTCTTTTTAAAATCAGTTGTATGGTTTATATGAATTAATTAGCAATGCTTTCACTGTTACATCTTTATCTTCTCTACATGGTTAAAAAAATCTCTCAAGAAATACAGACCTCTCCTCAGATAGGGAATGAGTAATCTGTTTTATAGAATGTAATATATTCTCATGGAATATTTGCAAAGGACACTAATAGAGATTCAGGTAAGGCTCGGTTTATGTATCAGAATTTAGTGAGATGAAAAGAAAAATTTTATCAGTGCTTACTTGCTTTTGCTGTATTTCTACGGGCTGATAGTTGAGGAAGAGTGATAGGAGGCAGACTGGGGGCTCTCAAGAAGGACAGCTGAACAGATTCTTGCTTTCATTCTGGAAGTCCAAGTCAGGGCAGGCAGTAGAGCCATTGAGTTTGCTCTGCATTCTCGCACCGCAGTCCTTTAATCTGACACTGGAAAACAAAGAGGAAAAGCATAGGACTATTAGCAGTTTGCCTCAAACACTCCTTGCGCATCTCATTCATTTATTCATTCAGCAAATACTTATTGGACATCTTCTTCCTTTCAAATGCTGTGCTAATTACTGGGAATACGGTGGGGAAACACTTCAGTCTAATTCCCTTCTCCTGTGGAACTTACATGTCAGTTGGGGAGACACAGAAGATACACGTTTGTATAATAATGGAATGGCAGCTGACAACGAGCGTGACAAAGATAAGTAAGCAAGGCAGGTAAAGTCTGAGTGATCCTGGGGAGTGAAGTTCTGATTAAGATAGAGAAATTAGGTTTCTCAGAAAAGGAGCCACTTTGAGCAGAAATATGGTTGAACCAAGGAGAACAAATGCAAACCCTGTCCCCCCCGGAGTGGGGTAGCACAGTTGACATCTGCATAGAACGTGAAAGGGGCCAGTGCGGCCTGAGCTGAGTGAACAATGGGGAGAATGGAAGGTGATGAGATCAGAAAGGTGGTAGGGAGGCTCATCATTCAAAGCCTCATGTAGACTGTGATGACAACTGTAGATTTTGTTTTGAATAAGACGGAAAGCTTTTGGAGAATTTAGGCAATGCAGTTGTGTGATCCATCTTTACTTTTACTGTGCTCGTTTAAGTGCTGTAGAAAGAATAGAAAAGAGACAGTGAGATAGAAGCCAACATGCAGTGAGATCAGTCCTCCCGGTGAGAGACATGGGTGGTTTGAGCTAGCACAGAGATGAAGGCAGTGGGAAGAGGCTGGTTTGGGGATGGGATGTATTTGTTAGACTTGCTGGTAGTCTGGATGTGGGAGAAAGACGAGACCTAAGGACAATGGTCCAAACAGTTGAATAAATGAAGATGACATTTACTGAGACACTGTTAAATCTCAGCTGTAATTTTTATCATTTGCAGCAGCAGCTTCATCGTTTCCCTAGACTGTGCTTGGCATAATGTAACTGCAGTAAGCCTTGGAGGAATAGGTGAATTCTTTTTACTTGGCTCTTCCAGTAAGGAGCTTTACAATTTATTTGGAGAAAGCAGAACATAAAGATGATTAACTATAATCTAGGCATACTAAAGTTCATGCTAATCTGCAATGCTGATAGCATGTCTTGAAGACCTGTGTGGGTGGTAGTTGTGAAAGAGATGGGGATCATGAAAGGGGCACAATCATGTCATCCTGTGTCCACCTGACAAGGATTCAGCAGGTCAGGTCTGAACTGGGCCTGAAAGGAAAGTTAGACTCTAATGACAGTCGGCAGGGCAGGACCCTCACAGTGGGAGACAGATGGAGAAGCCAATAAGATACATAAAGCAGGCAGTTTGGTTGAGGTGGAAAGTTAGCCTTTCATGTTAAGTAACATTTAATCACCTCAGATGTTATTCTACATAGTTTAGTTTTTAGGCTATTGGCTGTTTGGCTTGTTTAGAGCTACGGAAGGATTTTTAAGCAGGGCAGCAACACAGACAAGGTGATGTTTTATCTTTTTTTTTTTTTTTTTTTTTCCTTTTTGTGGAGAACGGGGTCTCATTATATTGCCCAGGCAGGTCTCGAACTCCTGGGCTCAAGCTATCCTCCCACCTCTGCCTCCCTAAGAGCTGGGATTACAGGCGTGAGCCACAGCGCCCAGCAAGATGATGTTTTTGAGTGGTTATTCTGATGGTAGTGTAGAAAACTCACCATGTGAACAACATTGATTGCTTCAGTGTTTCTAATTCATTGATGTCAAAGTGACCGGGAAAAGAAAAAGGCATTGCAGGGTGGGGTGGATGTGCTGCTCTTAGCATTTGGATATTCTCCTTCATTCTCTGCTGGGTATCTGTGTGACTCTGGCCCTCTTTTTAGGTCATGGGAAGCGTGGGAAGCGCAGGAAGCATTGATCAGTTTCCCCTGAAATCAGCCTTTTCTTCCTCGCTCTCTCCCTTTCTTCCTTGTTTTTACTCCTTTTCCTACTCCCTTGCCGTCTTTTTCTTTTTATCCATTTTTCTTTACTTTTCTCTTTTCAGGGGCAAAAATATGGTGGTGCATATCAAATCGGAACTACAGCTAATGAAGATCTGGAAAAACAAGGGTGTCATCCTTTTTATGAATCTGTCATCTCAAATCCTTTTGTCACTGAGGTAAGGACAGTGAGTCTAAGAAGATAAATTTAACTGTCATGCTGTTATAGACAGTATAAACAAAAACTAAAATTTTCCCGAAAATATACTTACTTGTCTTACTCATGTTATTCATTGGTTTTACATGTTTCTTTGGTATATATTATGACACATTATGAGATTAACATCTATTTAAAAATGTTTCATAAAATAATATGCTTCAGTTTGTGAGAAGTTATTCAGGTCACCAGAAGACATAACATCTTATAGTTGTGTTTTCTAAGCATATATTTGTATAACAAAAGGCACCCTCCTCCTTGGTGAAACTGCTTCTTTTGTCTAGTCTGAAGTGACCTATGACACCTATCAGCATGTTCCAGTGGAAAGCTTTGCAGAAGTATTGCTGAGGACTGGAAAACTGGCAGAAGCTAAAAATAAAGGAGAAGAAGTCTTTCCAACAACTGAGGGTAAGAAGATTCTAGTTCCTTGATGGTGTGTAACTCTAGAAGAACATTGTTAACTAAGAATGTACAAATGAACAAGAGTTTGGAAAAGAAATTTTTCAGTAATTTTGAATTGCTTAACTTGACATTATCATTCATTCATTCATCCATGTATTAATTTTGTTTAAAACGTTTATTGAGAACCTACTGTTTTCAGGATTTGTACTTATGTTGAGGGTTTAAAGGGATAAATATCATTCCTATCTTTCAGGGGCTAGTTATTAAGGTGATTCTCATAGTGAATGTAAAAAATGCTCAATAAAATTTATTTCCTGATTTTATGCTTAATAGAATGTAGGTCATATTTGATCTTCAGAATTTTCTGCTTGGCAGAATATCTTTCCGTATAGGAATTTTTGAAAAGAATGAAATGCATGCACATTTACCCAAGACAACTTACAATTTATACCTTTTTTTCCCTTTGGTCTTCTTCTTTTTCTCTCTCTCTCTTTTTTTTTTTTTTTTTCTTTTCTTTTTGAGACAGCGTCTCGCTGTGTAGCCCAGGCTGGCGTGCAATGGCATGCTCTCAGCTCACCACAACCTCCACCTCCCAGGTTCAAGCCATTCTCCTTCCTCAGCCTCCCAAGTAGCTGGGATTACAGGTGCACACCACCACGCCTGGCTAATTTTTTTTTTTTTTTTTTTTTTGGAGACGGAGTTTTGTGCTTGTTACCCAGGCTGGAGTGCAATGGCGCGATCTTGGCTCACCGCAACCTCCGCCTCCTGGGTTCAGGCAATTCTCCTGCCTCAGCCTCCTGAGTAGCTGGGATTACAGGCACGCGCCACCATGCCCAGCTAATGTTTTGTAGTTTTAGTAGAGACGGGGTTTCACCATGTTGGCCAGGATGGTCTCGATCTCTTGACCTCGTGATCTACCCACCTCGGCCACCCAAAGTGCTGGGATTACAAGCGTGAGCCACCGCGCCCAGCCTTAATTTTTGTATTTTTAAGTAGAGTTGGGGCTTCGCCATGTTGCTCAGGCTGGTCTTGAACCCCTGACCTTGTGATCTACCCGCCTCAGCCTCCCAAAGTGCTGGGATTACAGGCGTGAGCCACCACGCCTGGCTAGCCTTCTTCTTTTTAAGGTTCTAGGGTAGTTTCCTTGACCGTGTCCTTTCAATTCCCCCTCCCTCTGCGCTGCCATCCTTAGTGAATATTTCATAATTCAAAGGCTGCTGGAACTTTAGCTACCTTGTCTCTATTTCAGACATCAGTGAGAAGGAAAAGGGATGAAGGAAAAGCAGTTTTCTTGCAAGTCCCATCCATAACTTGCACTTATTATTTTATTACTTATTATTACTTCTTATTGTATTACTGGCCACCTCTAACTGCCAATAAGCCTGGACAGTGCTGTCTGTTGACTGAGCACGTTGCTGTGTGAAGTAAAATTTAGGAAAATGCATACAGGGAACAGAACTGCTAATTCCCCCCAAAAGCTGATAGTATTGCTTATTTTTAGATAATTTTTTTCTATCAATCAGTACTCACATGCTGCTGGGAAGAGGAGAGGTAAATACTACTTCCCCATACACTGTGCAGTTCCCTTGAACAGTAGAGATTTTTACTAAGTATACCATTTTCCTTCAATTCTGAGATGCCTGTTTCTCTACCTGTTCTTCTCTGTTCAGGGAATATATCACAGTTATGGATATATTTATGTTTCTTTTCTTCTCCAGAAAGCTATTACTAAATTCATGGTACATCTTACAGTTGAGATTGAGTATGTATGAAGAGTACAGTCATGTTTCTCTTTCCCTGTTTAACTATTCTTCCTTACTGATTGCTTTTCTTTTTATTGTCTTACATCAGTTGCCCATGGATTAAGTATGATTGGTTATCCAGGCAGGTAGTTTGTACAGATAGAATCTGAGACCTTAAGAGAATACTAGGTTGGATATGGGCGTATCACCTGTTTTTTGGCATAATAATGGAGACTGAAGTAATAACCAGGACATTCACAAACATTGGTTTATATGATATTTTTGTTATTTAATTTGCAAAGTACGAGCATAGCATACTTTATTGTCCTTTGCTATATTGCACTTTGCAGATACAGTGCTTTTTAAAAAATTGAAGATTTACAGTAACTCTATGTCAAGCAAGCCTATCAGAGCCATTTTTTTAACATGGTGTGCTCACGTCATGTCTCTCTGTCATATTTTGATAGTTCTCACAATATTTCAAACTCTTCATTGTTATTACTCTTCATTATTCATTACGTATCTGTTACGGTGATTCATAATGAGCGATCTTTGATGTTACTGTTGTAATTGTTTTGGGGCACCATGAATTGCACGAATATAAGATGTAAACTTAATTGATAAATGTCATGTGCGTTTTGACTGCTCTGCTGACCAGCCATTTTCCATCTCTGTCCCTCTTCTCGGGTCTCTCTGTTCTCTGAGACACAACAATATTGAAGTGAGGCCAATTAATAACCCTGTAATGGCCTATAAATGTTCAAGTGAAAGGAAGAGTCGTACATCTGTAACTTTAAGAGCTGGAAACAATTAAGCTTAGTGTGCAAGGTGTGTTGAAAGCTGAGAAAGACTTATAGTTAGCCAAGTTGTGAATGCAGAGGAAGAGTTCTTTAAGGAAATTAAAAATGCGACTCCAGTGAACACACAGGTGATAAGAAAGCAAAACAACCTTATTGCTGATGTACAGAGAGTTTAGTGGCCGGCATAGAAGATCAAACCAGCCACAACATTCCCTTATGCCAAAGTGTAATCCGGAACAGGTCCCTTTTACTGCCTTTAATTCTGTGAAGCCTGAAAAGAGTAAGGAAACTACAGAAGGAAAGTATGAAGCTAGCAGAGGTTGGTTCATTTTGAGAAATTGCCACAGTCACCACAACCTTTAGCAACCACAATCCTGATCAGTCAGCAGCCATCAACATTGAGACCTTTCACCTGCGAAAAGATACTGAAGGCTCAGATGATTACTAGCATTTTTTAGCAATGAAGTATTTTTAAATTAAGGTATGTACATGGTTTTCTAGACATAATGTTATTACATTCTTAATAGACTACAGTATAGTGTAAACACAACTTTAATATGCACTGAGAAACCAAACAATTTGTGTGATGTAGTTTATGGCAATATTTGCTGTATTGCGGTAGTCTGGAACAAAACTTCTAGTATCTTTGAGATATACTTGTACCTGTATGTGAATTTGAATACCTCTCATATAGAAGGTACAAAAGGCAAAATAATGGAACAAAAAGGCTTTGCAAAAAGGCCAAATAATGGGACCACATGCTTAAAGGCCTTAAAGTTGGCTGCTTTCTTGGAGTAGACCCTCTCAAATTGATTTGCTCATTGTATTAGGCTTCTGATATTTTCCAGTGCTGTTTTCCGAGAAACGTTGAGTATGTAAGCAATTGGGCCCTTGAGAGGTTAATCAGCCTCCTCTTTTCATAGAATCCTTACAGTACTCAGCCATCTTTGCGTAGTTGATAACTAAATGATGAGGTATCAAAACGATCTCGAGAAGTGAAGCAAATAGTGAGGTTTTCTTGTGGAGCTTTATAGAGTGGGGGAAACATACTTGAGGATGATCAGGGATCTCTTCCAGTTCCCTTTCTAACCGTGTGGACATTATTCACTGAAGGAGAGGTCCTCTAGCCACCTGTGTGCTAGGCCCTGTCCTAGGAACTTAGAATATAAAGTTAGAGACATTATCCTTGTCTTCAACAGGCTTATAAAAGAGATGGGGAGACAGACAGATGTGTGATACGCGCTATGACAGGCAAACCCAGGGGCATTGGGATTGTAGAGGTGTTTCAGCTGAGGGAGAAGGTGTTGTGAAGAGGTCTTCTGAAGCAGACGATATTTGACTGGGACTTGGAAGGATGAATAAAGGAGGAAACGGATAGAGAGGTGTGTTTAGGGGAAGAAGAAATGAGATATTTTAGGAAGAGGGGATAAAATTCACAGAGGCAAAGAACATTTAAAACTTTATGATTTTTCAGGGATGTGTGTGGCCAGCCAGTGGAGAAATGAAGCGATAGTAGTCTGAGAAGGAGTGCAAGGCTTTGTGAGTGACTTTAAACATTTTGAATGAACCGTCTATCAAGAGCTGTAGGGATTTCAAGCAGAAGAATATTATTCTGTTTTCCTTTGCTTCTGTTTTCTTATCTATAAAGCTTGAATGTTCTGCCTCGGGGCTGTTGCTCCCTGATGGCTTCATGCTGGGCACCCACATGTGCACCTCGGCTCAGTCGGGTCCCCTGACCTGCATGATTGTCCTTGCTACCAGCTTGCCCTTCGGTCGATCCAATTATGATTTCACCATTTTTTCAGGACTTATCTCTGTAGTTCTCCTTCCTGGTCATACTTTAGAATCTCTTAGGAAAATTTTTAAGAAATACCGCAGCCCTTGAATCCATTGTAGGTGATTTTTTCAGTAACTCTGGAGTTGGGCACATTTATCAATTTTAATTTTTTATATGAGGTAGCATCTTGCTCTGCTGCCCAGGCTGGAGTGCAGTGGCATGACTGTGGTTTGCTGCTGTCCCAGCCTCCTGAGCACAAACGACCCTCCCACCACTGCTTCCTAAGTAGCTGGAACTACAGGTGCACACACCATGCCCAGCTGAATTTTTTTATTGTTAATGTAGAGACAGAGTAGAGTCTCTTTATGTTGCCCAGGCTGGTCTCAAACTCCTGGACTCAGGCAGTCCTCCCATCTCAATCTCCCAAACCACACCTGGCTCATAAATCATGTGTTTTCTGGAGAACCTCAGGGGATTCAATTGTGAAACCATAGTCAAGACTGTTGGGAAAGTTTCGCTTTAAATATTAGATTCTCCCCAGCCTCATGTGCCCATTTTCATACTGAGACCTATCTCTCTGACCTTCTCACTAGGCAGCGTAGAGAAAACTCCCCAGGTCTTTTATGGCTGTGTCTGGTCTCTTCAACTTAAGGCTCAAACTCTGAGTACCACGTCTACTTCTAAATGTTCTATCCTTACAGCTGTGAGGATTTTCTGTGAGGCAGCTATGGAATGAAAGTGTCTTCGCAATGATGAGAGTAAGTACAGTGTGTCTATCAGAGTCATTGGGCCAGTGAATTGAGTGTACACTCTTAGCGCATCTGCACCCTAGTTTGTGTACTGTGCTTAGTGGTGTCTATGGGATTTTAAGGGCGTGCAGTGATTTTCTGTCTGCCCTGGTGTTTCTTGAGATTATATTTTCTAACAATCAGATTTTAATATTTCACCAGAGAAAGAATCTAAGACTATTAAGGAATTTTTAAAACATTTCAAATGTCATTGAATGATAAAAACATTTCAGAACACTTACAATTTATATTAAGAAAACATATGACTATACCATCAATATTAAATGTAGAGGTGATTTTTAATAATAATCCCTTTTATGTAAATTTGGGTGTATAATTTATGAAGCATTTTCATATTCCCTATCACATTTTATATATTTGCTAATGCCAATATGTCTGGAACAGAAACCTTTGGCTATTTTGTAGTATCAAATATTTGTCAGAAACTCAGCAGAATTGAAAAATGATGTAGGTTATAAGTGACACAGATTAAAAATTGTGGTAAAAAAGTAATTCTGGACTTTAGAAGTAGGTCATAATATAAATTAAACTTCCTAACATGATCTGACTTTTTAGAATTTTTTAATAAAGTTGATGAAAAGATTTTTATGGAGACTAACTGAAGAAAATTGGTCATTATTTATTTAGCTAGATGAGTGATTTAATGGTTAATGATTTCCAAATCAATAATATGGGCAACCTTATGAGTTTTGTTCTGGAATTAAATTTATCAGAGTGCTTTCTAGAGGCACTTACTTTGCACAGAGTTAGTACTTGAAGGCTTAAGCATAGATTTCATCTGGTTTTGGCCATATAACTTGTTTAGAAAATGCAGTATTTGGGCCCGGCGTGGTGGCTTACGCCTGTAATCCCAGCACTTTGGGAGGCCGAGGCGGGTGGATCACGAGGTCAAGAGATCGAGACCATCCTGGTCAACATGGTGAAACCCTGTCTCTACTAAAAATACAAAAAATCAGCTGGGCATGGTGGTGCATGCCTGTAATCCCAGCTACTCAGGAGGCTGAGGCAGGAGAATTGCCTGAACCCAGGAGGCGGAGGTTGCGGTGAGCCGAGATCGCGCCATTGCACTCCAGCCTGGGTAACATGAGTGAAACTCTGTCTCAAAAAAAAAAAAAGAAAATGCAGTATTCAAGGTTTGAGAAGTAGCATTACAAATTAAATTCACGCACACTGCTAAATGTAGAGCAGGTTTTATTTTATTTATTTATTTATTTATTTATTATTTATGTTCAATGGTAAAGCCCCTGTGATTCAGTCTCTAGCCAATATTACATGTTGTGCATTCCAGCAAAATCTGCTTACCATCTTCTCTGAATATTTTGTCAAATATTGCTTTATATGGTGTACAAATTCCACAGCTAAGAAGCTTCCAAGTGTGGGTTTTGATTTCCATCTGATTAGAAACTCTGAGTCTGGGTGAGGGCTGCTGAGACAGTTTTGATGCTCAGGAGTGGAGTGGAGGGAGACTCATGTCCTCCACCATCCCCATCAGTTCCCTACAATTCATGTTAGTTAGGAGAGCCCTGGGCGAGGCGTTTGGGTTATAGAGATGAATGGCCTGGGATCACTGTGTAGGAGAAAAAGAGTCATGAGATAACTTCAGCAACAGTTGTGTTAGAGATTGGAGAAGAGAGATTCCTTTCATCTCAAGTCATATGGAGAATGGTATACTTGATGCCTGGGATTCTTCCAGTCTTGAAGCAGCTGGGAGGTCATGGGTTTAGTGTAGTCAGTAACTCAGCCGGCTGAGTGCAGTGCTGGAGACCAGGCAAATATAACTTGCCCAGAAGAGTCTTTTAGGAACCCCTCTTTGGGGAAAAAGTTAACTGCCAGGGAGCTTAAGCATTTGACATAGTTTTTAGGGAGGATTTCTTTCTCTTTTCTTCCCCAGCATTTTTATTAAGAAAATTAAAAATTCACAGTAAAGTTGAAATAATTCTGCAGTGAACTCCCATATACTCTTCAATTAATATTGCCACATTTACTATACCTATATTTCTCCACCCATCAATCAATCAAACTCAACTTCATTTTTGATGTATTTTAAAGTAAATTACAGACATCAGTAAACTTCATCTCTTGGCAATACACTGCATATCTTTAACTAGAGTGAGCATTTTTTACTTTTGTATGTTTCAAAATTCACAGTGAAATACAAAAATCTTACTTGTACCACTGGACAGATTCTGACAAGTACAGCACCTGTGTAGCTCCTGTCAAGATGCAGAGACCTTACGGCCACCCTAAAGTCTGATCCTGTTCTTAGCACACACCCAACCCACACTTCCTATAGGGCACCCCATGCTCTGATTTTTTCCCCACTGTAGATTAGTTTTGATTGTTCTAGAATTCATTAAATGCAATTATATAGTACGTATTATTTTGTATGACACTTAAAGTGCGTTTTTGAGATTCATTTATATGGCATTGTTGGTAGATTTTTATTTTAAATTATTGAGTAGTATTTCATTGTATGCATATAAAACTGTTCATCCACCCTTCTATTAAAGGATACCTGGGGCAGGCTGAGGCAGGAGGATTGCTTGAACCCGGGAGGCAGAGGTTGTAGTGAGTCAAGATCATGCCACGGCACTCCAGCTTGGGCGAAGGAGTAAGACTCCGTTTCAAAAAAAAAAAAAAAACGGATTTGGCTTATGGCTGTTATTTTTTTAAAAAAGCTGCTGTGAACTCTCATACAGGTGTTTTTGTGGACATGTTTTTTTATTTCTTATAGGTAAATTTTAATGGTAGAATTGCTGGGTCAAAGGTTATGGGTTTGTTTAGTTTTATAAGGAATCACCAGACTTCTCTTACTTTCAGGTGTTGTGGATTTTCTGAACCTTGGTGTTTCAAGACTGCAGGTTTTCTATCTGAGTTTTACCTGCCCAGTATGGCACGGGCAGGAGTTTGCCCTTAGGATTGAAGCTGTAAAGATGGGAAACTCACCAGTACCATTCATTCCTTCACATGGCAGCCATCTTCCAGTTTCTGTTTTTTTTTTTTTAGGCACCTATCCAGTGGCTTTTAATGCTTGTTTTTGTTGTTGTTGTTGTTGTTGTTTGTTTGTTTGTTTTGTGATGGAGTCTCTCTCTGTTGCCCAGGCTGGAGTGCTGTGGTGTGATCTCAGCTCATTGCAGTCTCCACCTCCCAGGTTCAAGCAATTCTCAGGCCTCATCCTCCTGAGTAGCTGGGACTACAGGTGCACGCCATCATGTCTGGATAGTTTTTTGTATTTTTAGTAGAGATGGGGTTTTACCATCTTTACCAGGCTGGTCTTGAACTCCTGGCTTCAAGTGATTCACCTGCCTCAGCCTCCCAAATTGATGGGATTACAGGCATAAGCCACCTCACCCAGCCTTTTAATAATTGTTTTTTATATTTTGTCTGGAGTTTACATTTCAATCTGTAGGAGGGCTATCTGGATAATAGAACCCAATCACTGGAGAATTTTAATAGAGTTACTATTCTGAATTCCCCTGGAGTTTACCAGGTGACGTGTGGTTAAAGTCTGAATCATAGTTTCCCAGAAAGGGTAATAGAAAGCCAAAGAGCCTTTTGCTTAAGATTAATTCTGAGAAGTCAACTCATGAATGAAGTTTTTAACTGGTCGAGAGAACTTTGCACATTTTCCATCTGGCTTGGGTGGTTGAAATAGATGTCAAGAAGTCCCCAGGGAATTAGACCACATGGATGTTCAGATGGGTGAACTGCACAAGCTCAATAGCATTTCTGGAGGAGATGCTCAAAGTGAGAATTTAAAAAGCACATGCCAGTACCAATGGATGCAGTTGCATGTATTGTTCGACCCAGGAGTTCTATTTCTAGGAATTTATCCTAAGAATCTCTTCTTCCACATTCTTAAAATGGCATATGTTAATTGTTTGTCATAGCGTAAGGTTGTCAATAGCCTGATAGGTACTGATCAAGAAAGATGTCGATCTTATTTTGGATCTTGTTTTCTGTCTTCACAGATGAACTGCCTTTCTGAGTTTGGCAGATTTACATAAGCTTCCAAGCCTCTGTACAAACAAGATAATACTATCTTCTTGTAGGACTTTTGAGACACTTAGAGCTAATTGATGTAAAACCCCTATTTCATGTTTGGCTTCTCAGAGCATATATTTTTAAAATTATAGTTATTTTTGTTTTAGATTAATTTTATTATTTGTGTTATACAAGGCAATGGCATGAGCACAGACAGAGAGTTTGGAATTCAGACTGATTGGGTTGACACACAGGGTAGGTTTAATGGCAAATTAAAACCACAAATTAAGGTTGGCCCATATTTATGGGGACTTTAAATGCTCAATAGGAAGTGTTAACTTTAATTTTTTTAGGGAATGGGAAACTAATGAAGATTCTTTTCTTTCTGTAAGCTAGAGGATGATACAATTATCCAGTGCTTGTGTAAAATTAATATGAAACTGCTATTTTAAGAAAGTGCTGGAAGGAGAAAGACTGAAGGCATCAGGTAGAGCAGCAATGAGGGGCTGTTGAAAGGGTCTAATTTTTCAACAATTGAAGCTTAGAGTTTGTGGCAGTGAAAACAGAAAGTATGTATGAAAGAGTTCTTTGGAAATTATTCAGTAGGAATGATGATGAACCAAGTGCTGGCAGCAGAGGAGAGGAATGAACTCCAAGATGACTCTGTGATGTTAAGTTTAGTTTATTGGGAAGATAAGGTGCTATTTTAGAAATATGAAAGATATTGGGTAAAGAATGATTAATTTGGGGTAGCATTTGAGTGGCAGTGTCCAACAAAGAGTTGGTAAGGCAAATCTTGTGAGATGGTTCAAACCTAAATAGTGGGAAAATAGACCTGGGTACCGGTTGAATTTAAGAACAGAATTGAGGTCAGGCACAGTAGCTCATGTCTGTAATTCCAGCACTTTGGGAATTCAAGGCAGGAGGATCATTTGAGGTCATCAGTTCAACACCAGCTTGGGCAACATGAGAATACTCTGTCTCTCAAAAAAAAAATGTTAAGGAAATAGCCAGGTATGGCGGCACACGCCTGCCATTCTATAGCTACATGGGAGGCTGAGGCAGGAGGTGTTTACTTGAGCCCAGATTTTGAGGCTACGGTGAGCCAAGATTGTGCCATTGCACTGTACCCTGGGCAATAGACCAAGACCCCATCTCTTTAAAAAGGAAAGAAAAAAAATGTGGTTGAATTCTCTAGGTGGGTATGTAAGGTGGGATTAAGAGAGAGTGATGAACTGACCTAACTGAATAATCAAGGACGAAGATCTGGTGAGGCACACAGAGGAAGACCATCTGAGGAACAGAACCAGGAGAACTCAGTGTCCTTGAAGCCAAAGCGAGCCTGTCTGGCAGTGCCTGGTGCCACAGTGAGATTTAAGAAAGAAAGGAGAGAGAAAAGACCTTGGGTTTGGTGACGTTTGGAGGTCATATTAGTTGGGACCCAGGGACAGAGGGAGTTGAGGAAAGAGTGAGTGTTAAGGTAGTGGGTGCAGTGGGGCAGACCACTCACTATTAAGGTTCCAGTGAAGAGAAAAGGGACTCTGGAGCTTGACGGAATGGAGAGTTTTCAAGGGGAGAATTCTTTTCTAACATTAAGGTGATTTGCTTGTGTATTGGCACCGGGCAAATAAAAAAGTTACTGTGATTCAAAACCCTCTTTTGTAAGTTGAGGAAAACATCTGACTTTTTCAATAGAGAAGTTGTGAGGAGGAACTAATTCAAATGATTGCTGAGTGCTCAGTGAAAAGCAGCTAAGCCACAGGAAATATGGTGACAGACGTGTATTGGCTCATCAGGTGTGACCGTTTAAGTCTGCTCTTGCTTCTTGGTGAATTTAATCTTTATGCTTAAATACAATCGTTAATTCATTAATAATTATGATTTGTATAAAATTGAAATAATTGTCTCTGTTGCACTGTGGTTGTTATTGGAAGAACCTTTCATCAGTCAGTTTTTTTAGGGGGAAATGGAAACACGTTATAACTGAAGAAAGAATTTGCTTCCTCAAGCCTGTGGTTTATAAAGGGAGGGAGGGAACCTACTGCGGACTTTCTGTAGCTAGAGTGATGCTCTGCACTTTGCATATTTTACTTCACTTAATCCTCATTTACATAGGAGGCAAATAATGTTCCAGATCCCAAATCTAAAATCCTTTGAAAACCAGAAAGATTTTTGTAATTTGTTTGGCGTTGAAACCTGAACTAAACTGACATGAGTCTACTTATAGTCTGCTTATCTCACTTAACATGAGTATTCAAATCATTTGCAACAGGGATATTAATGTCTTTGATTATTGGGTGTTCCCATACCATACATAGGGTGTCATGTAATATATGATGCATGTATAGCGCAACCTCCTAAAATCCAAAACATTCTGAATTCTGAAACTCAAAATTATGTGGTCAATCAGCTGGGTCCCTGAGCTTTGATCTGAGAACTTTCTGGCTCTGACAATGGTTTCTTTTCTGCTGTAGCATTCTGCTTGATTTTGTAGGCAAGAGTTTCATTATGTATTTGTAGATTTTGTTATAGTTCTTCTAAAAAACCTGCCTGGGATTTTGGTTTTATTTGGGTATTAGTAAAACTCACAGACATGGAAATGATTGTCATGAAGGAAGAAGTTTGTATTCACAGATCCCTAAAAATGGAAGACAGGCCACACCCAGGTGGAGAAGCACTGGTGGTTTAGAGGCAGAAGAAAGCTGGGCAAGGGCCCAGGTTTTATGGGAAGCAATGGACGAAGCAGGGTAGGCAAGGCTGGGCAAATTGATGATTAGTTAGTATGGATAATTTGGGTAGGCCCTGGGATGTAGGGATGGTCTCTGATTGTTTAGTTACCTTGCTGTGGAGTGATTAAAATAGAGAATTATTTCCTCTTGGGGTAGAAAAGCCAAGATAGGGGAGGTGTTCAAAGTATGGGCTGTGGGTTGGTTGATTGGCATGTCAGATGTGTGCTCATAGGCAAATTGTTTCGCTCTCTGGGTATTAGCTAGATCTGGGAGGAGAAGTCTCTCTAGGATTAGCAAGGCCTCCACCATGTAAAAGCCGTGCAAAAAAGAAAAAATAAACATGATTCCTATAGTTGTATTTATGAAGTAAAGTCTATGTAGATATCACTGGAACAAACATCTGTATTTCAGGATGATGATGTTCACGACTTAGTAAAAATAACAGTGATGACCCTTTAGACAACTTTATGAGGGTGATTTTTGTCATTACTTTGAACTCACGAAAATTAACTATGTGTTTTCTTTTTTGCCTCCTATAAGCCTTGTATTAAATTATATATGTTCAAAAAATGTTAATGACCAATTTGTGAGTTTTATCTATAACTATTTAAAAAATAAACCTACTAGAACTTAAGTATCTAGGTGAAAATTCAACACTTCCTGGGGACTCTGCATTTATTCCAGTGATATCATCGTTGCTGCTTTTTGTTGGGTTGTTTTTGTTTTGGGATTTTCCTCGAGCCTGTGGCATATTCTTTGGAACATTTTCAGGGGTCTCATATTTTTATCCCTGAGGGTGCGTTGTTTTTCAGAAATGGGCAAATGTATGTTAAGTGAAGGGAAAGATTGGGTGGATGTTGTGGTAATTGTTCTAAAACGTGCCTGGGATTTTCGTTTTATTTGGGTACTGGTGAGACATGCGGACAAGGAAATGATAAAAACTTAGATGTGACTGGAAGACGGTAATAGGACTTCATTTCCTGGGTGGGCCTGAGGTTGATCCCAACCACAACTCCAAGAAAGGTCTCCGAGCTGGAGAAACACACACACACCTGAAATAAGGGCCCCTGAGGGCGCCTGTGAAGAGACAGTGCAGAGTTTGATGGGTGGGTTCAGATACGCTTATTGGAAAATTGGCGTCTTGTGTGTCTAAAGAAGGGAGTATCTGAAGAAAATTAAAATGGGTTGGGGGAAAAAACCGGGTGAGTTTGCAGTTGAAGTTCACCTTGTAAATGACTATAAGAAATAAAATTAACAGAGAAGAATTATTAGTATATAAAACATTTATTTTTCTCTCAAAATAAGGATTCTGAAGGACTGTTAGTTAGGGAGATATCAAATGGTGGAATATATAAGGTAGCCATAAGTCAAGGTGGCAGCTGTGTGTGTGTGTGTGTGTGTGTGTGTGTGTGTGTGTGTGTGTGTGTGTGTGTTGTGTGTATGTGTGTGTGTTGTGTATTTGTATACTATTTTTCTGGGATCTAAGTAAATCCTCTCAAATGGCGCAGAATTTTCAGCCATTTCTACATGCTTTCTTTTTCGTTTTCTGGTATCAAAAATGTATAGCTTAACACCTTCATTCCTCACTTGTTAATAGTCTTCTAGGGTATATTCACCAATTTTCTTCATCCCCTTTTCCCTCCCCCTCCCTCTACCCCTCTCCGTTCCTCTCCTCCTTCTCTTCTTTTCTCTTCTCCTCCTCCCCCTTCTTCTCTTCCTTCTTCTCCTTCTCCTTCTTTCTTTTCTTTCTTTCCTCCTGCTCTTCCTCCTCCTCCTTCTTTTTCTCCTTTCTTCTCCTTCCCCCCTTCCTGCCTCTCTTCCCCTCCCCTCCTCCTTCTCTTTCTTTCTTTTTCTGTCTCATCTCTTTCTTTCTCTTTCTTCCTTCCTTCTCTTTTCTTTTCTTTTCTTTTCTTTTCTTTTCTTTTCTTTTCTTTTTTCTCCCCTCCTCTTCCCTCCCCTCGCCTCCCCTGCCCTCCCCTTTTCAGGGTCTTGTTCAGTCATCCAGGCAGTGTAGTGGCACAATCGTAGCTCACTGCAGCATCAACCTCCTGGGCTCAAGTGATCCTCCCTCCTCAGCCCCCTGAGTAGCTGGGACTATAGGCACATACCACCATGCCCAGCTAATTTTTTAAATTTTCTGTAGAGATGGGGTCTCACTGTGTTGTCCAGGCTGGTCTCAAACTCCTGGACTCAAGTGATCTTCCCACCTTGGCCTCCCAAAGTGTTGGGATTGCAGGCAGTAGCCCGATGCCCAGCTATCTCTTCTTTGATCTTGTAATAGTTTGTACAAAATTTGATTGGTGCCCTTTGAATTGTATTTTAAATTAATTGTTAAGAGTCTTTTTATTCTTGAAAGGATTCTAATTCTTAAGACAGTATCTGATTTGAAGAAGGTTCTTTTTGATGTTGAGTGAAGGAATAAATTTGGAAGTGGACCTTGAAATAAATAGCTTTTCATTAGAAAATGTCTCTAAAACTGTGTGATTCCTTGCAGGGGCTGAGGCTGACTGGTGGTCCATTTGGTTCATAAGGTTTGGACGATATATAGTAAATGAGTATTTGGAGAACTGAAGTTCCCTTTGTAGATACACAGTGGGGAAGACACAGTAGTTTTTCTCTGTGAATCATCCACAGGAAATTTTGAGTTCTAGGTCAGTCTCTGACACTTGAGCCATTTGTAGGTCCCTCTTTACCCTCCCACCGTTCCCAGTGCCTAGACTATCAGCTAAACAGAGATTACACAAACAACTTAAACGTTATTCTACATAAGACATAATTGGGAAGGTAAATCTTCTGGAACAATCACGTGGTGCATTTCCAAAGTCAAATATCATTTACTTTGAATTGTTCATATACTGTTCTCCTTCATTAGTGCTGGCCATGAGAGTCTGTATTTTTTTTAAATATTGGGTTCATATTGTGATTACATATGACTACCTAGTATTTGCTACTGAGACCCTAAATGAATGGACTACATTCTTACAGAAACAAACTGTGTACAAACACAGAGTGTATTGGCAACGCATGCTTTTATGTTAAAGCTATGACATTGGCAAGCTTTGGCTTGTATAAAAATTTACATGAGAAGCAAAAGTTTTTAATGGTTGGGATATTTTAAGACATTCAAGCAAAACAAAAGACTGATTTTCTTTTTGTGGAGCATGATGAAGAGGCGTGTTATTGGAAAGAACAAAATCATGTTATTGTAGTAATCAAAAGATTTACCCCAAATTTGCACTCATAAAGCTATTTTATTGCTCTGATCATATTTTCAGCCTCCATATTAGCTAACATTGATGCACATCATTTTGTAGCACTGTCTGCATCATTAAAATGGAAAGATGTAGCTCTAGGAAACCAAGCCTCCCTAATGTCTTTGCACTTAGCCTTTGCAGCTGCCCTGAATTTCCTCATTTGTACATTACCAACAGTATCCTTTTTCTGAGTTAAGATAATGTTGCTATTCAACACAATTCCATATGATTTATGTTTAGATGATACCGAATAGACTTTTATAAAAGGTCCCTGCCACTAATTATTTGTTGAAATCTTATAGGGCTAAAAACGTGACACTTAGTTAACTATAAATTTCACATGCAACCTCAGCAAAATAACGTTTCTTTTCTGCATTCAGTTCTCTTGCAGCTAGCAAGTGAAGCCTTGCCAAATGACATGACCTTGGCTCTTGCTTATCTTCTTGCCTTACCACAGGTAAGTTTGCCCTTACCAATGAAGAAGAACCTAAAAATGACTAAAAAGCGTATACTGTGAATTTTCCTTGGTAAAATTGTTTATTGCATGTCATTTCCTCCTCCTAGTTCTTAGGTGCTAAATGGACCCTGGTCAGTATCTACAGAATCAGTTCTACAGTTAGCTTCAGTGTCAATCTTTACATCCACTTTGATGTGCATAGGATGTGCTTTATAGTGCCTTGTGATTTTTAACTTAGTCATTATTAAGTTGATCTTGAGCTTGAGTTGATGTAATGGAAACTTTGTATGAAAAATCTGCAGGAATGACTAGAAATGTAATGGTTTATAATGATCTTCTTAATTTCCTTTCAGTTGAGTTAATTCTCACATGTCCCCTCCTAGGTGTTAGATGCTAACCGGTGCTTTGAAAAGCAGTCCCACTCTGCGATCTCTCTCCAGCTGGCAGCCTATTACTACAGCCTACAGATCTATGCCCGGTTGGCCCCATGTTTCAGGGACAAATGCCATCCTCTTTACAGGGTGAGTCTTCATGATTTCCACCTTATTAATGAGCAAAGTTAAGCCTTTTCTGAAATACTCAAAACACGTGTTTAATTTTTTGGAGGAACTGATTGCATTTTTATCCAGAATGTATTCCAAGTGGCAGATGGCCCTTGGCTTTCCTGTATCCGACGAAGTAGCTTTGCCAGGTATCAGTAAGTAGAGTTTAATATTTATTGTGAGTGCTGATCCGTCTCTCTGACTTTTCCATCATTTACTTTATTTTACTAAGTTCTTAGTTAGGAATAGCTAAGTAGTAGGAAAGGCAAAACAGAGAATTGGTTTTTAAATTTACTTTCTGAAAGAAAGATGGCTGTGCCTAACTTGGGAAAGTAGACGACATAATCCTTGGAGTAATAACTGCACTTTTATTTTTTTTAAGCCAGAGATATGAAGTGGTCAGTTGTACAGATAGAATATTGAAATATATTGTTCCTACTTGTCACAAGCCTCAGACAGCTTTTATGTAACTATTGTTAATTTTCAAGTGAAAGCAGGTAAACATGGCCTCAGGCTACATGTGCCTTCTTTTGTGGATACAAAAGTACTGCAGATGCCACTGGAAAATCCCTCCAAGTACTTGTATAGACATACCAGTTTTAATTATCAGCATTGGGAAATTATTTGATTTTTGTATTGGATCATTTTAAGAGTAGATAAATAGACTTTAAAATCCACTATATGCATAAATTTAAGGTCCAGATTTTATTGAGGCAAGATTTCTCCTTTCTCAACCCCAAACAAATTCTAATACAACTTATATTTTTGCTGTTTTCCCTGATAGTAAATTACTTTATACCAAAATGAAAAGTCCCAAAGCATGTACTATTTGTGACTGGGTTAAATTAGGAGAAAATCATTACATTCTATCCCACCTTTTGTATCTCACCATCACTCTTTCCAAACTCAGATATTGCAGTCACTCTATAAGAAAGCCTGTTTAAGATTCCCACAATTAAGGCAGGGCATGGTGGCTAACGCCTGTAATCCCAGCACTTTGAGAGGCTGAGGCGTGTGGATCACCTGAGGTCACAAGTTCAAGACCAGCCTGACCAACATGGAGAAACCCTGTCTCTATTATAAATGTAAAATTAGCCAGGCATGGTGGCGCATGGCTGTAAGCCCAGCTAGTTGGGAGGCTGAGACAGGAAAATCGCTTGAACCTGGGAGGTTGGAGTGAGCCGAAGTCACACCGATTGCACTCCAGCCTGGGTAACAAGAGTGAAACTTAAAAAAAAAAAAATTCCACAATTAAAACTGGCAATGAAATAAAGCATAATACTGAAAGATAAGGGTTAAAACTAAAGGTGCATTTATCTTGTTTTTTTTTCTATGTTCTTACAGTTCTTTCATATGGTAGGAAGCGTATTTTTTTCCAGGTCTTACATTTTGTGTAAAGAAATAATTTCATGTGTCTGTCAAAGCTCTAGCTGCTTCGACCTTCCAAACCACATCTAAGAACCAAGAAGGAGGTGAAAACATTCCATCTGTGGTGATAGATAGGCTTTCAGGTTTTCATCCATTTGTGTTTATTTTCAGTAAGACACATGGGAGGACCATCCATAACAGGTGACTCTCCCAGGACACATCACTGTTAGGTGTGTATTGTTTGAGGCATGGTTTTATTCTCATGTCAACATCTGGGTAAAAACCAGGAATGCTTTATTCCTTTAACCAGTTCACCTAAGGTATTACTTTATTTTGGGAATTTTGTGTTTTGTTTTCTGATAACTACGGCTACTTTGTGCAGATACTTATTTTATATAAAATTATACTCTTGTAATTTGGGGTTTTTTAATATCTCAGGTATGGTTTTATGTGAAATAACAAACATGCATTAATATGTTATAAATTAAGGGGCTGAAGTGATTAAGTAGAAATTGGGAGAGTTTATTTTACTCATATCTTTTCATTAGTGCTATGTATGTACAAATAATTTCCTCTAAAACTCTAAGTACATGAAACACAGTGAAGCTTTACTTTGACCAAATGCATAGTACCTTATTGTAAACTTGAATTTTTTTCCCCTAAAAGTCAGTTGAATTCTCAAAATATATTTGACTGTGGTCTCTAAGTAGATGTCATTGACATAGGATGGCAGTGCTGAAATTAGATCTCACTCTTCCATTCCAATTATGTCATCTGTATTAAGGCCCTACTGTGTACCTTTCCAGAATACATAAGATTGGAAGGTCACTGTATTTGTCCATTTTCATACTGCTGTAAACAGCTTCCCAGGCCAGGCACGGTGGCTCATACCTGCAAGTCGCAGCACTTTGAGAGGCTGAGGCAGGTGGATCACCTGAGGTCAGGAGTTGGAGACCAAACTGGCCATCATGGTGAAACCCCGTCTCTACTAAAAATATAAAAATTATCTGAGTATGGTGGCAAGCACCTGTAATCCCAACTACTGGGGAGGCTGAGGCAGGAGAATTACTTAAATATGGAAGGTGGACATTGCAGTGAGCCGAGATGGCGCCATCCCACTTCACCCTGGGCAACAAGAGTGAAACTCCATCTCAAAAGAAAAAAGAAAAAGAACTGCCCAAGACTGGGTAACTTATAAAGGAAAGTAATTTAATTGATTCACAGTTCAGTGTGACTGGGGAGGCCTCAGGAAACTTGTAGTCATGGAGGAAGGTGAGGGGGAACCAAGGCACCTTCATCCCAAAATGTCAGGAAAGAGAATTGGCAAGCAAAGGGGTCGAGCTCCTTATAAAACCATCAGATCTCATGAGAACAGCATGGGGGAAGCCACCCCCATGATCCAGTTACCTCTACCTGATCTCTCCCTTGATATGTGGAGATAATGGGGGTTATAATTTAAGATGATATTTGGGTGGGGACACAAAAACTAACCATATCATTCTGCCTTTGGCACTTCCCAAATCTGCTGTCTCTTTCACATTTCAAAACCACACATTCCTTCCCAACAATTTGCCAAGGTCTTAATTCATTCCAGCATTATCCCAGAAGTCCAAGTCCAAAGTCTCATCTGAGACAAGGCAAGTCCCTTCTGCCTATGAGCCTATAAAATCAAAAGCAAATTAGTTCCTTCCTATAAGTGACTTTCTCTGCTTCCCTTTTAATCATGAGTTCTAATTCCAAACAATCACTTTGTGAATGCATAAAACGATTGCTTTTAAGAGCACTCAAGTCACCTGTTGAATGATTTGCTTCTTAGAAATTTATTCTACCAGATACCCTAAGTCATCTCTCTCAAGCAGAGTTCTACAGGTCTTTAGGGCAGGGGCAAAATGCCACCAGTCTCTTTGCTAAAGAACAGCAAGAGTCACCTTTGTCCCCGACAAGTTCCTCATCTCCATCTGAGACTACCTCAACCTAGACTTCCTTGTGCATACTTCTGTCAGCATTTTGGTCAAAGTCTCATTCAACAAGTCTCTAGGAAGTTCTAAGCTCTTGCACATCTTTCTGTCCTCTTCTGAGCCCTCCAAACTGTTCCAGCCTCTGCCTGTTGCTCAGTTCCAGAGTTACTTTCACATTTTCGGGTACCTTTATAGCAGCACCACACTTTCTGCAGTATTAATTTATTGTTTTAGTCTGTTTCTTTTTCCTTTTTTACTTGCGTCTGACTCCTAATTCCTTCAGCTGTTGTAATCTGTTCTTATACTGCTGTAAAGAATTACCCGAGACTGGGTAATTGATAAAGGAAAGAGGCTTAATTGACTCACAGTTCAGCATGGCTGGGGAGGCCTCAGGAAACTTTCAATCATGATGGAAGGCAAAGGGGAAGCAAGGCACCTTCTTCACAAGGCGGCAGGAAGAAGTGCTGAACAAAGCAGGAAAAGCCCTTTATAACACCATCAGATCTTGTGAGAATTCACTCACTATCAGGAGAACAGCAGAGGGGAAACTGCCCTCATGACTCAGTTACCTCCACCTCGTCTTTCTGTTGACACATGGGGATTATCAGGATTATAATTCAAGATGAGATTCGGGTAGACACACAAAGCCTGACCGTATCAGCCACTCCGTCAATCAGCTGTCAGTCATTAAGCGTCCCTCATGTGCCACACCCTGCTCCTGAGCCTTGGGGTCAGGAGATGACTAAGGCATGTGCTGGACCTCAGTGACCTTGCTACTTGCCCTAAATTCGTATGAGGCAGTTAAGTAAATGTGGTTTAGACTGGCAGTAAAATGGAGAACTAAAGATGGATGTGGGACCGACAAAATTACAGCTTTTAAAAAAGCCAGAAAGCTGACTGCACAGCCACGTTCTGGCCTATCATCTTCAGTTTCATTTCTTTAATTAGAGTGGTTCTCTTGGAGGAAAATTATAGTACAACTTACATTTTTCCTGTTTCCCTCATAGTAAATTAGTTTGAACCACAATAAAAATTGTACTAATGCATGCAGTGTTTGTGACTCGGATAAGTTAGGATAAATCTGTTACATTCCATTCCACTCTTTCCAAATTTACGTACTGCAGTCACTCTACAGGAAAGCCTATTTGGGATGTCCACAGCTGAAGCTTGCCAAGAAATAAAGCAAAATACTGAAGGGTAAGGGTTCAAAGTGAAGGTGTGTTTATCTTGGTTTCTACTTCTGTGTTCCTACAGTTCTTTCCACTTGGTGAAAAGTGTATTTTATTTCCGGGTCTTATATTTTGTGTACCCTTTTATCTGTTCAGCATTGAAGTACTTACTCTAAAGGACATAGAGCTTGGCATTGTGGTATAAAGAATAAGTCTGGATTTTTATTCCTTTCTACCTTTTACCCAATTTCTGTTTCTTCCATCCATTTTCTTTTCTCTTTTTTTTTCCATTTATTTATTCTATTGCATTTTAGGTTTTGGGGTACATGTGAAGAACATGCAATATTGTTGCATAGGTACACACGTGGCAGTGTTATTTGCTACCTTCCTCCCCTTCACCTATATCTGGCATCTCTCCCCAAGCTATCTCTCCCCAACTCTTTACCCCTGACCGTCCCTCCCCTATTTCCCCCCTACTGACCCCAGTGTGTACTGCTCCCCTCCCTGTGTCCATGTGTTCTCATTGTTCAACACCCGCCTATGAGTGAGAACTTGCGGTGTTTGATCTTCTGCTCTTCTGTCAGTTTGCTGAGAATGATGGTTTCCAGGTTCATCCATGTCCCTACAAAGGACACAAACTCATCGTTTTTGATGGCTGCATAATATTCCATCCATTTTCTATCAACCCACCATCTCTGCCCATTAATTCTCGTTTTTATTTCTATCACTGTGTTTCTATTGTATTAGGGTTCTCTAGACGGACAAAAGGAATAGGATATATGTATATACGAAGGGGAGTTTATTAAGCAATATTGACTCACACCACCCACAATGATGAAGTCCCACAAAAAGCCGAGGAGCAAGGAAGCTATCCAAGTCCCAAAACCTCAAAAGAAGGGGAGCCTACAGTGCAGTCTTCAATCTATGGCTGAAAGCCCAAGATCCACTAGCAAGCCACTGGTGTAAGTCTAAGAGTCCAAAAGCCGAAGGACTTAGAGTCTGATGTTTGAGGGCAGGAGGCATCCAGCACGGGAGAGATGAAGGCTGGAAGACTTAGCCAACCGTCTTCTCCCACCTTCTTCTGCCTACTTTATTCTAGCTGTGCTGGCAGCTGATTAGGTGGTGCTCACCCACATTGAGGGGGGGTCTGCCTCTCCCAGTCCACTGACTCAAGTGTTCATCTCCTTTGGCAACACTCTCACAGACACACCCAGAAACAATACTTTGCATCCTTCAATCCAGTCAAGTTGACCTTCATATTAACCATCACATGTATCAAACTGGCTTTTCCTTTGAAAGTGTCCCTTGGAGCTCTCCTGCCCTCATGCCAGCTCCTGGCCTCAAATTCCTGGTTGTCATACTACCCACCCACCCTGTGGCATAGTTCCCGCCACCCGCCACCATTTCCTTTCTGGGCACAACACCATAGGGTGGCTGCTGCTAGAGTCATGGCTTGAGGGAGCAGCATGAATTCTGTGGGAATAGAAGCCAGTCAAGTCCGTGGGGCCCGGTGATGATGCCTGAACACATGATGTCTAACCTTTCAGCTGCTCCAGACAGAAAGAGGTGCCTTCTGGTAGCCTGAGACAGCACATGGGCAGGACATGAGCCAGCTAGTTCTCTAGGGGCTTCTTGGCAACCTGTGGAAAGCATCCGATTGTTGGTCTCAAAGGAGAAATGAAGAATTAGAAACCGGGATGTTTTTCCCCATCAAGATGCAAAGGTGTTCTGAATCTCTTCTGGACAGACAGATGTGTCAGGAGTGAGTGGGGGAGAGTTACCACCTCTCCATTTGTTTCTGTCTCTTCACCCGTGTCCTCACCTTACTTCAGACTTCCATAGTTCTTCACCTAAACTCCTGTGACAGCCTGGTGAACATTACCTTGTCTTCATTTTTTTATTTTTGTATTTTCCCCCAAACAACTGCCAGAGTAGGCATTCTAAAATGCAGTTGTAGACATGCTTCTCCCTGCGCAGAATCCTGAAGGAACCTCCCATTGCCCCAGCATGTTCTGCACGTCCCCATGATCCAGCCTCTGTTTTTCCAACTTCATCTTTCTGTGCTGCAGCGATACCAAAAACTCTCCCTTGAATGCTTTTTGCCACCATTTCTTTGCTTAGCTACTTGGTTCAGGTGTCACCTCACTCAGCAACCTTTCTTCAGTCCTTCCAAGCTGGGTCAGGTCCTCCCAATGTGCGTTTGTACTCCCATGTACTTACTTCTGTCAGAGGACGTGCATTCTATTGTTTTGAGCTTAAATATTTTTCATCTTACTGGAAGAGGGGGGGATAAGCTGCCTCGCTGTCCTCTGGCTTTCATTTGTCTCCTGTGCTAGATATTTTCTGTTCTTAGACATCAGATCTGACACTGTCTCCAGGAATTGAATCGGAGGACACCCAGTTCCTGTCTCCTCCCCAACTGACTGCTCACTTGGTGGGGAGAAACTCTCCCCGACTGTTGGTCACAGACATCTTCTGCGTTGATGATGATTGTTGTGGAGTGGGAGCAGAGGGAAACACAGTGTGGGTTTTTCCAAACAGCTGTCTTAAATACCTTTCATGTTCATTTTGCTGTTTGATCCTTTGAGCAACCTCATTTTGCAGAAAAGCCATTTTCTTTGTAGAAGATATGACTCAGAAATGTGGTTACTTGCCCGAGGTTACTCTGGTAGAAAGTGGTAGAAAGTGACATCCTGTCCTTTAAAGCCTCTGTTTCCAGGCTTTACCTGCTGTTTACCTGGACAGCGGCCACTCAAGCTTTGTTTCCAAAGAAGCAGTGTCACTCTTTCAGATGTGAGTGATATTTGCAGCATGCAAACCTCAGGGGGTAATTCCCAGCAGGATATTTTCATGTGCCGCTCCATGTCTACCAGGTAACATCCTGCAAATGACAGATAAGACCCTCAGTGAACTGGCGGGCTCTTCCTTGTCCCTCCAGCCGTGTTTCCTGACACTGCTTCTTTTGAAGTTTATATTCCGGCTGCTCAGAACTTAGATTTCTCTGAATTTAGCATCCTTTGTTGTGCCTCTGTACACATGCAGATCCGGTTCCCCATCTGAAGTACTTCTTCCTCCTCCCACTGTGAGCAGGCAAGCCTGAGCTCAGAGGTACCTCCTCTGAAGCCTTGCTTGGTCTCCTTCCCTCTTCCTCTGTTCCTTGTGTGTACACCGGAAGCAATTCTTTTAGGATTACAGTCAATACACATTATTCCCTTCTCGGTGTGGCAGCATTATTTGAAGAGAGGAATTCTATTGCTCCCTGTATCCCCAGACCTAGCCCATTGTAGTTATTCACTGACCATTGATTGGCATGTAGATGAGATCAGGAATCATGCCACGTGCTGCGTGTCAGGACAGCTTGAGGCTTCAGGTTTGCAGTGTTGAGTTCTGACCCACTTGGATTTGAAGGAAACACCGGTAGACATGATAGCTGGATGTTGGATGTTTTAAGTATACAGGAGGTTTTCATTGACTGCCTAATGGCTCATTATTTGAGTGTTTTCAGCATCTTCCTCTGCATAAAACAGCACTGCTGAGTTTGGAATTAAATATGACAAACTCCAGATGAATCATCTTGGAAATTGAAATCAAAGTGGTTTCAATTTGTTGCCTACGCATAATCACACCCAGTGAAGCTTAGCTTTCACTCAGTTGCCAGTTCAGCTTGTTTCTAATTCTACAGTCTTTTCACATTTTTCTCTTTCCACCCCCTGGAGTTACGCGCTGCGGGAATGCTAACTTAGGTGGATTACTAGCCTTGATAGAAGTATTGATAGAATTCTTGTGCTTATTCCTCATGCACAGCCTGTGCATCCTGAAGGGCAGCACCATCCTCAGCCAGCAGAGGCCCCTGGAGCCCAGGCAGCTCTCAGATGATCCGTGGAGCCGCCTCCCTCACCTGCATTTTTCTTTTAATTTTATATATTGGTGGTTGGCAAATGGTCAGTCCATTTTCTCTTCTAGTATTTGTTCTCATTAACTCATTTTTATATTTAACAAAGAATACACACGTGATCCAAAAACTCAAGTGATTGAAATAGTGTATAACAAAAAGTCAGAGTTTCCCATTTGTATCCATCCAGAGATAGCTGATGGCTGTACATACTTACATAACTGGTTTTTTAGACAGATGTTAAATATTAAATAGGCCGTGCACATTGTTCCGTACTTTGATTTTTTTTTTTTGCCTCATATCTTACCTTTGTAATTATTGTAAATGTATTTTGAAGTGTGATCTTTGCAGCATTCTTTTTAAAAAGTGCTCAGAAGATAAAATCAGTTTAAAAATGGAAACATGTCCTTTAGTTTTATAGACTAGGGAAGCAAACTCAGCAGGGGATGAAATTCAGAACTTTATGGTAGACTATTTCTAAATGAGTTTTTTTAAGCTACTAATTGAAAATACTAAGTTGAAAATTATCTCAAGCAAAATAACAACCCTAAAGGGGAAACACACCACCTGTTTAAAACTTTCCAAATAATATTAACAAGAAATGTAGAGACTATTAAACCAGAATGGATTTATTACCTCTACTAGTAAGCAGTAGATTAAGTCATTGAGCATTTTGCTGTCATGAATATTTATGCATATTTTGCTTTTACAGGGAGTTGACCATATTCTTTAAAGAAATCATACTTTATTCACCTCACTGAAGAACTACATTGCCAAGTTTTGGGCAGAAAATGAAGTAATTTAACTTCATAATTTCCTGTTTAAATTATGAAAGGCTTTTTATGCTGTCAGTTTTTGCAGCCTGTGATATTTTGCCATATTACTTTGAATACTGAATATGGAAGATTTTGAAGCATCCCAGAAAGCTCTTCATAAGCTTCTTAAAGGCTAAAAGCTTTCATATCCATGCATCATGTCACTGAAGTTAGATGTTGGGAAATGAGGGAGAGAAGTTTAAATGTACTCTGAATAACAAAAAACCTCTGAGTGATTTTAGGTGTGAAGCTGGGTGTAGAACAACTCATGGAGACTTGTTCAGCATTATGGGGCAGGTGGGTGGGAAGCCAGGTGGCTTGATTCACTTTCCAGCTGCAAGACTACAGCTCTCGATGCTTCGACTACACATGGTAGTGTCTATAAGAACAAGAAACAGGCCAGGCACGATGGCTCATGCCTATAATCCCAGCACTTTGAGAGGCCAAGGCGGGTGGATCACAAGGTCAAGAGATTGAGACCATCCTCGCCAACATGGTGAAACCCGGACTCTACTAAAAATACAAAAATTAGCTGGGCGTGGTGGCACATGGCTGTAATCCCAGCGACTCGGGAGGCTGAGGCATGAGAATCATTTGAACCTGGGAGGCGGAGGTTGCAGTGAACCGAGATCGCGCCACTGCACTCCAGCCTGGCAACCGACGGAGACTCCATCTCAAAAAAAAAGAAAGAAACAGTGTTTCCTCTGCACATCCCCAGCTTGATAGGAGGTCAAATGAAAATCATGTGAAAACACTTTTGAAACTTTAAATGTTATGCACTTGAGTGAAAAAAAATGAATGTGTGAAATATAGTGTTGGGATTTTAGGAGGTATTTTGGAATATTTGGGGGAAAGTAGTAATAAACTTGGGAATAATTTTTACTCAAATTTAATTTCAATATTGGAAGTAATCATAACCAGTAAAGTTTCTTGAGAAACAGATAGAAAGTAGCAGTGGCAATGATCAGAAAATAATTTGCATAGGGAGCTAGCGCGTATTCATCCAGTCTCATTTAGTCTTTATGGGAATTCAGAGGAAACTGCTTCAATTTTAGAAATGGAAAATTTAAAGCTCAGGAAGGAAAACCTAGTAATCTGGGCCACTGATGCCAATTCCTATGTTTTTTCCCCATAACTAATTTTGTTTTTGGAAGCTTTAGTAAGAAGTTGGCTCTTCTCATGTTTATGAGTTCTTCTCAGTATTATGTTTTATACAATAAATTGAAGCACTGAAAATCTTTTTATATACAACAAATATTTGATGAGCTATATTCTTGTATATACTGATAAACCTGCTGTCAAAAAATTAATAGAATGTCCCTAATCATCACCTTATTATTTATTTATATTTTATAGAGATGGGGTCTCACCATGCCACTCAGGCTGGTCTCGAACTCCTGGGCTCGAGCAGTCCTCCCACCTTGGCCTCCCACAGTGATGGGATTACAGGCACAAACATCTGTGCCTAGCCTCACCACCTTATCAAGACAGAATTTTAGAAGGAGGTATATTTCTATCAGGGAGTTTACCAGAAAATGGTATTGTTGCTTATGATTCTGAAACACTGTGTTATCATTAGAGAAGAAAAAGCAAGAGGCTTGGAAATGCAGCTCAAATCGAATATCTAGTTGAACACCTAATGGGGATTTATATTTACACACACACACACACAAGCACATATATATGGGATGAGAAGCGGAATGTATGTGTGGAAAAAAGTCCACCTGGAACAGTACAGTGGCAGCATTAAATCACTGAAAATCTATTATTTGTAAAAGGACTCTAACGGCGAGTGTATTCATTCATTCTCACACTGCTATAAAGAACTACCTGAGACTGGATAAATTATGAAGAAAAGAGGTTTAATTGACTCATAGTTCCACAGGCTTAACAGGACGCATGGCTGGGAGGCCTCAGGAAACTTAAAATCACGGCAGACGGCGGAAGGAAAGCCGGCACATCTAACCATAGCAGAGCAGGAGACAGCAAGCAAAGGGGGAAGTGCCACTGACTTTTGTTTTATTGTACTTTAGGGTCTGGGGTACATGTGCAGACCATGCAGGATTGTTGCATAGGTACATGCATGGCAAGGTGATTTGCTGCCTCCATCCCCCCATCATCTATATCTGTCATTTCTCCCCATGTTATCCCTCCCCAACCTCCCCATCCCCTGCTTTCCCTCCCTTAGCCTCCCCAACAGACCCCAGTATGTGATGCTCCCCTCCCTGTGTCCATGTGTTCTAATTGTTCAGCACCTGTCTATGAGTGAGGACATGTGGTGTTTGATTTTCTGTTCTTGTGACAGTTTGCTGAGAATGATGGTTTCCAGATTCATCCATGTCCCTACACTTTTAAACAACCAGATCTCTTGAGAACCTCATCACAAGAATAGCAAGGGGGAAGTCTGCCCACATGGTCCAATCACCTCCCACCAGGGCCTCCTGCAGTATGTGGGGATGACAATTCGAGATGAGATTTGGGTGGGGACACGGAGCCAAATTTTAACATCAAGTCTTACTTGCATGTAGTGGAGCAGTGTCTACATTGGCCCAATCAAGAGCATTGTATTTTTGAGAGATGCCCTTCCTTACATACCAAATATAAAAGGATGGTTCTTAGGAAGCATTCTGCATGGTAGTCATAGCACTGTTTTGCCACTTACCAGCTTAAAGGCCTCAGATAAGTTCATTCTTTACTCATCTGTAAAACAGAGATGACAGTAAGAGATACCTCTCCTGCAGGGTTGTTGGTGCAAAATGAGACTCAGTACATGTTCTAGCACTAGGCGTGTTCCATCCTGAAGACTGAAATACTAGATTTTTATTCTTTAATATTTCTTGGGAAAAGTGATTAAGTTTCTTGTACCAAGAATAGGTGATAAAAATGATTGATAGAGGACTAGATAATTTATATTTAGTAAGTGAGAAGAGATTGAAGTTGTATAAACTGTGTAGAAACCTGTTGGCTATAATTTGTGACCTGAAATTGTAAATTTTTTTTTTTTTTGGAGATCAAGATCTCACTCTGTCCCACAGGCTGGAGTACAGTGGTTTGATCATAGCTCACTGCAGCTTCAAATTCCTGAGCTCAAGTGATCCTTGTGCAGCAGCCTCTCTAGTAGGCAGCACTACAGACATGCACCATTGTACCAGGCTGATTTTCATTTTCTTAATTTTTGTGTGGAGATAGCATCTCACTATATTGCCCAGACTGGTCTTAAACACCTGGCCTCAATTGAGCCTCCTCCTTAGGCTTCCCAAAGTGCTGGGATTATCGGTGTGAGCCATCACACCAGCCTAAAATTCTACTTTTTAACAAAGAAGTTTATTCAGAATATTTTGTGGAAGAATAAATGAGATGTAGAACATCCTTTCTACACCTGGAGGGATTTGCAAAGATTTATTTTTTCAATGATAGAATTCTTTTTTTTTTTTTTTTTTTTTTTTTTTTTTTTTGAGACAGTCTTGTGTTTGTCACTCAGGCTGGAGTTCAGTGGTGCAATCTCAGCTCACTGCAACCTCTGCCTCCTGGGTTCAAGTGATTCTCCCACCTAGCCTCCTGAGTAGCTGGGACTACAGGTGAGTGCCATCATGCCTGGCTAATTTTTTTTTTTTTTTGTATTTTCAGTAGAGATGGGGTTTCTCCATGTTGGCCAGGTTGGTCTCAAACTTCTGACTTCAAGGAGTCCTGCCTCGGCCTCCCAAAGTGTTGGGATTACAGGCATGAGCCACCATGCCTGGCCTCTTAAGGATAAAATTCTTATACATTTATAGGATTTCAGTCGTAGAAAGGTGATCACCCAGTGATGCTCCTTTGTTTCACATCTGAAGAAACTGAGGCCCAGTGGAATCAAGAGAGGGAATCAGCTGCTCCTTCCATGGAGTTCCCAGCACTCTCGGCTCATAATTCTATAAGGCTGCGTATATTCGGATGCCTTCTGTGAATTGTTTATGTGTACCTCCTTGTCAATCACTAGTTTTTAATTCTTTCAGAGTAAGCTCTGTGTCCAATTTGTTTTCATATAATAATGGAGAAAAGAGAGCTTCAAGATACCGTTTTTTTTGTACCTCGTAACAAACTGTGAGGAGGATGTGCTATCGACATTCTTTTATAGGTGAGGAAACAGGAAGTAACTTGTTCCAGACTGTGTGTCTACTGAGTGGGGAAGCTGCAATATCAACCTGTACTACTGACTTCAAAGCCAGTTCAATCAGCTCCCTTTGGCCATGTACCTGATTTGTGCAAGAGACTGTGCTGTGCTCTGCAAATTCATGAAGGACACATGGTCTCTGCCCCCCAGAAGTTATAATTTAAGAGAAGGCAATGCAAAATGAATTATACAGTAGAGGTGCACTGAAATTATGATTTTTGTATGCCTTTTAGCAAGTTCTGTAATTCCTTTTATTTTTGGAGCACTTCCTTTCTGCCAGGTTTTGGTTTGTATATTTTATATATGTTGTGTCTTAGGCTTCTC
Source organism: Sapajus apella (assembly GCF_009761245.1). Classification (NCBI taxonomy): domain Eukaryota; kingdom Metazoa; phylum Chordata; class Mammalia; order Primates; family Cebidae; genus Sapajus; species Sapajus apella. Next base: position 10,426,988 of record NW_022436971.1, read on the forward strand.
ACAACCATGAATGCTATATGTTATTACTGCCATTTTATAGATGTGACAGTGAAGTTCATAGTTAAGTAATCTGCACAAGATCATCCAGCTAGTAAGCTCTGTGTCTGTGCTTACTTCACTGTGCCATGTCATCTTATTCATTGGCAAAAGGAGACAATACTGTTCTTTTGTCACATTTGAAGGTTGTATGTGGAGACTCGAAACTTTCTGCAGGTTACATAAGAACCTGTGTGAATATTTGTAGTAATAATTATGCTCATTCCTGTGCACTAATATTTTGGAGCTTTGCTCTTCATCTGGCCTTGGGATTTGTTTCATAGCCTATTTTGGAACACAAAGAGAATAGAAATGAGCAGAGATTCTGCCATTGAGGCTAATGAAAAGTGCAGGCCACTCTCCCAGTATATGGATTACATCTTGGAGATACCAGAAAATAAAAAGCCAAAAATGAACATGGAACAAAATTTATGAAAAGCCATTGGAGGTCTAAGATAGTTGGTTCTATGAGTAGGAGACAGAAATAGCCTGGTAGAGAGAGGGGCATGGAGTTACACACAGAGATAAGTTAGTTAGTTATAGCCTTTCCTCAGGGTGTATTCAACAAGCTCAGGCTGAGAGCTTTAGTCTGAAAGCACCAGGTGAGAATATACATGAAGAAAAGCCTTCTTCATTGTTTTGGTGAACATAGATTTGGTTGTGGGGTGTAAATCTGAGGCACTAGGAACTACTTCAAGGAACAGTTAAAAAGAGCTCTCCTGCCACCCTAAAACCCTGATCATTATCCAGTGGTCTTGCTGTCTCTACAACTGGGAAGAAAAGTGCACACCAGATGAAGCGTAAGAGCAGTAGGCCATGGCAGCACACACCAGAGTGCCGAGCAGGTGAAGATGGGCTGGCTGGCCTGTGAGCAGCATCCCTGTATCAGACAGCTGCAGAGGTGGCTGTGCACGTGATGGAGGCTCAGGGTGCTGCCCTGAGGGTTCAGACAGAAAGGATTTAGTTAAATGTCAGCCATAGATGCACTGAGAGCTGAGACATGGCATCCCCTTTCCCTAAATCCATTGCCAGGAATACTGTTTATATGCAGCTGGTTCCCAAATCACTTTCTAATTCTAGTTAGATTTAGCTTATACACTTCATTTTTCCTTCAAGCCTTAGCCATATAGAAGTTATCATGTTCTCCACCTTTTATAGGAATTTGTCTTCCTATTTTTTGCTGGCCTTGTTATTACTGGTTGGTACCTGAGTATTTAATCCTAGACATTAACTCCTTGAAGAAGACTTCAGTGACACCTGCCCACTCCTGTGTATTCCCGTAGCACCCTGGGCTTATTTGTGTCACACCGTTTTACAGTTCTTTGCATGATTGTCTGTCCTAATAGACTGTACTCCCTTAGGGAAGGGCCATATCCACTTAACAAATGACTTGTTACATAATGGGTGCACAAAAAGTATTTATTGAATGAATGAAAGATGGCCTTGTAGCTTACTATGGAATGGTTCGTATTCAAACCCAGGTCTTTTAACTTGAGACACATATTTGTGGTTTTGAGAGCAGGACTCAGTGTATGCATAGCAGTAGGGAAAAAATTAAATATAGTAAGATTGACTTTTACTCAAATCCACCTGCCAGAATCTAAGAAGATTTCTTTAATTGTTTTTTATCAGCACTCCCAGATTGTTCCTTAGTAGGATCAAGAGAATGTCAGGATAAGTTTGGTAATATAGACTCGACATTGACAAGTCTCCTGTGCAGCTCAGAATAATGGCTTACACATTAGAAATGCTGACAGCTTACTATAATTAGCTGTGTGTTTCTGAGAACCAAAGGTAGATTCTTGTGTTTTTTTTTTTTTTTCTAATTTGCTTATATTAAATATGTAGCATGTCTTCCCAGGAATTGGGATTGATTGAGTTAATGCTGTTCAAGTATTATGCTCCTTGTTAAGTAATTCCAGAATCATGACTCAGCTCTGTAATTTCATTAACACCCAGACCAACTTTAACGTAAATAAATGTGGCCAGTTAATCATTTATTCTCCTTTCCTGTCAGCTGTTGGATTCTAGGTTGTGTTCTAGTTGAATGATTTTCTTGTTATTAGAGAAGCTGCTAAGAATCATAGAATAATATCCCATTGAGCCCCAAATTAGAAGACTAAAAATTGGTTGGATGCCTCTTTTTATGAAACTTGCACTATTTATGATTTCAGCAACAGGGTGGAGTTTTATCCCTAACTTATCCCTGGAGAAAATACTTTTCTCCTCAGCTGTCTAGCTGTTTATAGTGAGGTTATTCAACTGCAATGTTGTTATTGAGAACACTTATTGTAGTCCACAGCAAATTTATCCAGAGGCAATGGTGATGAAAATTACTTCCAGAGTGAGTTACCGTGAGTGGTCAGATGGTTGGGGGACAAATCTGATGGAGGTTTATAGTAGTTGAAAGAGCAAGAATGTATTGTTTTTTAAGTGTGAGGAGGTTTTAAGGTTGAAGAAGAACAGAGCAAGAGTTCAAAAAGCTGTTTTTAGGCGTAGTTCTGTGTCCTATCTTTGTGGTCTGCCAAGTGGGTGAAGTACCACTTCTGCAGTTGACTTTTCAGGGCTGTCGTGAGCCTTATTAAATGGCAGTAGTTTACAGGGCCAGATAGTGCCTTGCAGACATGGTCTTCTTCCTTTCTTTTTTTTAAACTTACTTGCTCATCTTTGTATGATGTTTGTAAAATATCTCCTTTTCCATGTCTTTCACAGGCTGATCCCAAAGAACTAATCAAGATGGTCACGAGGCATGTGACTCGGCATGGGCAGGAAGCCTGGCCTGAAGATCTCGTTTCACTGACCAAGCAGTTACACCACTACAATGAGCGTCTCCTGGATTTCACTCAGGCGCAGATCCTTCAGGGCCTTCGGAAGGGCGTGGACGTGCAGCGGTTTACTGCAGATGCCCAGTATAAAAGGGAAACTATCCTTGGTCTGGCAGAGTAAGCAATACCCTTTGTCTACTAAGAGAATGGATTTAAATTGCAAAAGAAGAAGTTCAGTTACCAGGACTGTAAGTTTCAGTCCTTTGAAGATTTACATTAATCGTTGCTAGGAATAGGGCTTTCCCCAACTTCTAGTCTTATGTGGGACGTGTGCCTTTTTCAAACTAATCAGTAGATGCAGACAGCATTTCCAGCTACAAAAATATCCCACAATATTTAAATCATTAGTTAAAATAATGATTTTTGGCTGGGCGTAGTGGCTCACACCTGTAATTCCAACACTTTGGGAGGCCGAGGCAGCCCAAGATCCCAAGATCCGTTGAGGCCAGGAGTTTCAGACCAGCCTGACCAACATGGCAAAACCCCATCTCTAGTAAAAATACAAAAATTAGCCAGACATGGTCACATATACCTGTACTCCCAGCTACTTGGGATGCTGAGGCACGGGAGTCACTTGAACTCGGAAAGTGGAGACCAGTGAGCTGAGATCACGCCCCTGTACTTCACTCCAGCTTGGCGACAGAGCGAGACTCTGTCTCAAAAATATAAAATAATGATTTTTTAAGCTTATTTTTTAAGTTATTTTTTTTTAATGTCCTATAGTTTTGATAGCCCAGTTCTGAGACTATTACCATGTTAGAAGTAACAGTATGTGGTCAGGGACGAAAAGTAGGAACTCAGGGTGGAAATTTAAATGTAAGATTGTCTTTTGTGTCTGGCTAGAAAGCTCACTTTTCAAAGTACACGGCAGTTTAATTTCAGTATGATAAAAACTAGGTACAATTGACTTGTTAGGGTACCTTTATCTGTCCTGGTCTTCTAGAGAAAGAGAAGCCAACTGTTTTTCCTTTGGTCCCTTACCCCTGTCAAGAGAAGAGCAGGCCCCGTTGTGAGGTGGCAGCTCAGTTCAAGGCCCTGTTGGAGAATTTGATCTCTCAGTGTGGAATTCCCTTTGGTTTTAGTCCTAGCGTTTGCTTTTCGTTTTAGTTGTTCAGGTCAAATGAGAAGTATTTACATGTCAGATATTGGGAAAGTATGTCCATCCACAGCAGTTATGAAGTAGAGATGTTTTGTTTTTAAAACCTCAATTTATTGAGTGCTTAACATGGGCAAGACACTGTGCAAAGTGCTCTGTAAACTTTGTATAAATGTCTTTTAATCCTCAAAGATAACCCTGTGAAGTAAAACGTTGTTATCCCGTTTATAGTTGAGAAAAATGAAGCGTAGGAATATTAAGTAATTGCCCAAGTTTCTATAGATGGTGAGAATCACAGCTGTGATTTTAACCTGGACGCATCGCAAAGCCTCACATCATCACCACACCACCGTATGCCTTCCCCTACAACCCACTGCGTTCTCAAGGAAGCAGTGGCATGTGATTTAGCCTTTAGGCTTCCAGCCTTTGAAGCTAATTAAACTGTGCCTACATTTAATGGTTATTTTTCTTTTCTGACAAATGACTTTAAAATAGCAAAGGTAATCTTGATTGTGGTAGTGGAGTATGTTATTTTTAATCATTATCATTTAAATCCTTGAGAAGGTGGCAAACTCATCTTGATTCTCGGTAATAATTTTATATTAGCCTGGACTTCTTTCTTACTAGAGGACACGCAAAATTCTCTTTAGAATAAGGCCTAGCAAAGAGAGATCAAAAGAAAAATAGCAGGAACAACCTATAGCTGTTCTCAATTAGGAGAGAAATATGGTATTTTCTTTTCTCTTCTCCTCTGTCCTTCTGGAGGTTCATAATTTCATAAAGTCATTTAGTGTCCAATTTGAATGTGACCCAAGAGTCCAACCTTCTCACTTTTGAGAAGAGGAATCAAAACTAGAGAGCTTTAAAGAGTTGCTCAAGGTCATACAGCCAGGAGTTGAACTTAGGTTTCTTAAGTCCAAGTTCAATGTGCTTTTCCTATGGACATTTGGTAATCCTTGGTGCCATGTTCACAGTTTCTTAGAAGATGATTATTGTGCAGAATAAAAACTTATAAGGCAAGGCATGCCTTATATCATCAGTTATATTTTGCTAGAATTTTTGACCTTTATTTTCTTTGTTAAGCATGCAACTAGCATATGCTATTTGAAGTATATCCTAGAGGACAAATATATGCTTTTGATCAATATATAATAGACTCTTCTGTACAATCTGTTACTTACAAAAATATGCAGCAGTGTTTGAATGGCTTCTTTAAGATGTCTCAGAATTTCCACCAGCTTGCTGCTTTCCTCTGTACTGTGGAGCTAGGATGTCTGTGTTTTGCATAAAGAATTCTTGAAGGACTCACGTCTTCCATTTGCAGCATCACCTTCACTCGTCTGCAGTGTGACCATTCTTCCTTGTCTTTCTCATTGCATGTCCATGTTCATGGCATTAGTTTTCTGTAAGTGCATTGTACCTGTCCTTTACTATCATTATGTGTTAGGGAATACATTCTCAGGGGTCAAGCAGGGTATCTGTGAAGAGGCTATAACATAGTTTGGGTCCTTCCCACCTTTATCAAGAGATAAAGATATCAGTCCTTATTGAAAATGTCTTGTGCCAGGCAGTGTGCCATGCCCCCATAATAGAAAGGATGAATTAGCAATGTCCCCCTGTTCTCATGAAATTCTCATTCTGTGATGTGGAAGTAGGTACTCAAATAAATACTTCAGGAAACTATTTCTAGTCCGGGTGTGGTGGCTGTCATCTATAATCCCAGAATTTTGGGAGGCCAAGGTGAGAGGAATGCTTGGGGCTGGGAGTTCAAGACCAGCCCTGGCAGCATAGCAAGCCCTTGTCTCTATCAAAAAAAAAAAAAAAAGCTAGATGTGGTGGTGTGCTTCTATAGTCCTAGCTACTCTGGAGGCTGAGGTGGCTGGATCGCTTGAGCCTGGGAGGTGACCCTGGGAGGTCGAGGCTGCAGTGAACCTTGATTGTGGCACTGCACTCCTGCCTGGAAGACAGAGAAAGACCCTGTCTCAACAACAACAACAACAACAACAAAAAAGAATTTCTAATTGACAGTGACCTAATTCATGAGTTGACAAACTTAATCCAGCCTTGGTCTCTTTTATAGCCCATGAACAAAAAATGGTTTTAGCATTTTTTAAAGGTTTTATAAAAAAAACAGAAACAAAAGCCATAAAAAGAAGACTATACCAGAGACACTCGCAGTAAAGCCTGAAGTACTTACTAGATTACCTTTCCCAGAAAACGTTTGCCAGCCCCTGGCCATGCAAGTGTAGAAATGCCATGATTTCCTTAGCTTGGGGAAATACAGATTTCTTTTCTGCCTCTCTGCTTTCACCCACCCGCTTCCAACCAGAAAGTCCATCCTACATTTCTCTGCTGGAAAATAGGAGCCCTGCAGTAGTCTTTCCAAAATGGTCTTAATGTGGGTGCCCGGGACTATTTTCTTGGAATTACTTCAATGCCTGGAGATTCTCAAATCTGGCGATGTCATTTCCTGGTTTAAACCTTTCACGGACTGTTCATTGCCTGGAGAATGAGACGCAGGTCTCTTATCAGGCCTGAGGACCCCATACAGTCCTCACTTTGCCCGCCCCCTTTTTCTCTCATCTCTCAGAAGCCCCCATTCTCTCAGAAGGCTCTTCTCCCTCCTGCCCTCTGCTGGGTGCCTGCGTATCCTCCTACTTGCAGCTCACATTGGTCACTTTCCCTCTCTGTTTTCGTGGAGTTTCATAATCTTCTCTGTTAGTGCTACCACCGCTGTGTTTAGTTGCTGGTTCACATCTCTGGTCTTCCACTAGGCTGTGAATTCCTCAAGAAAGAAGGTTGTTTGTTTATAAATCCTAAGCAGCTAGCACAATACCTAGCACAGTGTAGAAAACAGAGAAGTTTGTTAAGTGACAAATTGCGCTTTCTCAAATCTCTACCCCTAGAGCAGGGATGCACTATCTTTTGACTGTAGGCTCTGGAGTCTAGTTCATATTTTTTCTGAACTGGACGGTTCTTGGCTGTGGGAGCTGCCTATGCAGGATGCTCGGGGTGCCTACGTTGGGTGCTTAGAATGCCTATGTGGGCCTGCCCACGTGCAGTGCTTGCTCTATCTACGTGGGGTGCTCAGAATGTCTATGTAGGGATACGTACATGGGTGCTCAGGGTGTCTCTGCAGGGATACCTACATGGCGATGCCTGGGATGCCTATGTAGGGTGCTAGGAAGCCTATGTAGGGATGTATGAGGGACTGCCTACAGGTGGTCCAGGGTATGCCCGCTGGGGGATGCCCATGCAGGGCTGCCCAAGGATGCCTATGTGGGACTGCCTACATAGGATGCTCAGCAGCACCCCTGGCCTCCTCTACCCATGAGATGCCAGTAGTCCGTCTGCCCCTTGCCCCACTTTTCATGCTCAAAACGTTTCCAGGAATTGTCAGATGTCTCCTGGAGAACGAAATCACCCACAGTTGAGAACCACTGGTCTAGACAAGTCCTTAGTAAACTATAATGCACCACAGTGAAAAGAGCATTACAACTGCCTGGAAGCCCTTTTCCTGGCTCCCTAGGAACTCTCTTATTAAAGACCATACTGTGTGCACCCCTCTCACTGGAGAGCAGTCCTAATGAGCATTTTCGTTGCTGATTGAAGTCATGTGTTTCTCCTCTCTCCCTTCCTGGGCCTGACGGACATTTCTGAAGAACCCTAGAGGAAAGCGTCTACAGCATTGCTCTTTCTCTGGCACAGCGTTACAATGTCTCCCGCTGGGAAGTTTTTATGACCCATTTGGAGTTCCTCTTTGCCGACAGTGGGTAAGCACACAGTTCATATGTACGTTTATTTTCATGTTTTTCTTTAGAGTCTGTTTTTGAAGAGTCTTAAGTTGTAAAGTACAATTTTAGTTTTCCTTTCATCTACCTTAGACTAGTGTCTTGGTAAGTTCTTTCCTTATACATCTTTGATACACCTTTACCATTCGTTGACGTATTCATTCGAAGGTTTTTACTGAAATTTTTTTGTGTGCTAAGCAAAGTATTAGTCACTAGGGTTACAATGATGAGCAAAAGCAGGCATCCTAGCTGCCTTGGAACTTATAGCCTACAGTGGGAGACAGGTGATAATCGAATAATGACATAAGCAAATGTGAAATTAAAACTCGGATAAGTACTATGTAATAGAGTTCTATTAGAGGGTTTGGCATAGTTAGCAAAGGCTTTTCACAGGAGGTAACACTTAAGCAGGACTTAGATATTGGGTTGGAATTAACTACACAAGTGGAAGGGAACCATTTTCTAGGTAGACAATATAGTAAGTGCAAAGGCCCTTTGATTAGGAACACACGGACAGTGTTGGTGAGGTCCGTGGATTCTGGTGGAGCATGACGTGAGATGAGACTGGGACAAGGCATAGGAGCCAGGCCATATAGCAAGATCGCGGAGGCCCTCGCAAGGGCTTTTGACTTCTCCCTAAGAATAATAAATGAAGCCTACAGTAATAGAAGGCTAATTAAGGATTCTGGTGAACAAGAACGTAGTATGACCAGATTTGCATTTCAATAAGGGCACTTTGTCTACTGTGTTGAAAGATTTTAGAAAAGTTAGGGTGGACATATGTAGACCAGTTAGGGAGCTATTATGGTAACAGACAGCTTGCCAGGTGACCATTGCTTGGAGTAGGGACTTGAAGTACAGAAAAGGAGGCCAGAGTGGGTTTTAGAGATTTTAAAGGTGAAATAGATAGAACTTAATATATTGGTTGATAAGGAGAAACAAGATGTGAAGGTGGGTAAAAGGGGGAGGTGTCAAAAGCATCCCTAGGTTCTTACTTGCTCACTTGCTAGATGGTGGCATCACTCGGTGAGATAGGAAGCACCCAGTGAGGTAAGGAATGTTGAAGGGAGTGTGAGGAAAAGGCAAGGGAGGCCGGCATAGTGGTTCACGCCTGTAATCCCAACACTTTGGGAGGCCATGACGGGTAGATCACTTGAGGTCAGGAGTTAGAGGCCAGCCTGGCCAACGTGGAGGAACCCTGTCTCTACTAAAAATACAAAAATTAGCTGAGCATGATGGCGGGGATCTGTAATCCTAGCTACTGGGGAGACTGAGCTAGGAGAACTGCTAGAACCCAGGAGGTGGAGGTTGCAGTGAGCAGAGATCATGCCTTTGCCCTCTAACCTGGGCAACAGACTGAGACTCTGTCTCAGGAAAAAAAAAAAAAGAAATAAGAGAAGGGAATGAGGAAGTTATACATACTGAAACAGCCAAGAGAAAAGGCCAAGTTGGCAGTTGGATCTTACAGATCTGGGGTTCAAATGGAGCTAGAAATACTAACTTTGGAGTCATAAGCACATCGATGATGAAGAAGCTTATGTTGTGGATGTGCTTGGAGAAGGAAGAGAGAATGAGGAAAGGAGAAACTTGACAAAATCCTTGAAGTCTTCCACATTTAATGCTAGAAGAAGGGCTGCTAACAAGAGTCAGCAGGAGAGCAGGAGGAGAGGTAAGAGGGAAAACAGGAATCTTATTTTTTAGGGAAGCCATGGGAAGAAAGAGTTTAAAAAAAGGTAGTGAGTATTGAGTGGGGTCAAATCCTGCTGAATGGTCAAGAAATGCTACTTTTAGCACCTTTAATTTTTATTAATCACTTAGAAATGTTAACATTTTATTTTTAAGCATTATTAAATTGCTACATGAGTGGTAGTGTTATCTATGATAAATATTGCATGGACTTCATCATTTTTGAGGCACAGTAATGTGTTCAGATAAATAGTTCTTAATGATATGCACATTGGCATCTAAAAATATCCTGGCATTTTATTAAATATCTTTTTACTTTCATTGAATGTTACATGAAAGGATGTTGTATCTGTACAAACAGGATACTTCCTCGGTCTTTGAACATGTTATAAATTATCAGGCAATTGAGAGATGGGCAGGACTGTTCCTGGCATATCATTATACCTCATAGCACTGTGATTATGCAGATACACAGCAATTACAAAAGCAGGAAATCATTACCTCCTGGCATCATTACTTGTGAGTGGCAAAGCACTTAATACTGATTTAGTAAGTGATCTTTTGTGCTCCCTGTTCTCTACTTAAAAGGCAGCAGTTTCCCTTACTATTTAATCTCACTTGGTAATAAAGTTACTAGAAATCGGCCTTGTTAATACTATAGAAATTGCCCAACACTTATTTATTGAGCGAGTGCCACTGGGAAGTTACGAGAGAAATAATGTTTTTTTTTGGAGGTGTCATCAGCACATTTGCAGCTACGTGTACACAGAGAGGGTTGGGTGAGATAGCGTTATATAGCAGGTGAATCATGAGGCTTAACATCAAAATAGCTAGATCGAACAAATCCTATTGGGGTCACTTCTAGATATGTGTTCATGGACAAGATAGTTCACTTCTCTGAAGCTCATTTGCCTCAACTTTAAGCAAGGAACAATACAAACTAAATTATTTAATGGTAAAATATGTAACCTGTAGTACCTGACACATGATCATTGCTTCGTTAATGGAAGTTTTTCCTGGAATTTTACTCTTGTCAGAGATAATTCTCGTAAACATATTTTTTTTTGAGTTGCTGGATTCTTTTTTTTTTTTTTTTTTTCCATTTCTTTCTTTTTGTTGTTGTTTTAACTTCTTGCTAGTTTTAAATAGCAGTGATGGCTTTGGGTGGGCATGAATACCTGGAGTCACTTCCAACTAGCAGACACTGGCTCTCTCAGCCTCTTGGTCCTACTGGGACATGTTGAGCCCGCAAACTCAAGGCTGATTTGTCACCAGACTTAGCCATCTTCATCTCTGGGCTATTCTAGACATGTTGGTGGATTTTTATAGTTAATAGTAACTACCAGAGTACCTGTGGCGTACTGGTGACAGCATAGGTTTTGTAGTCAGATCAAGTTTCAAGATCCGAATCTACTGCCCATAGCCACCAACCATGTAGCCTTGAGTATGTTTCTTAATCCTCTAGAGTCACTGTTTTCTCAGTTACAGGGATCATTATTCTCAACTTAAAGTATTGTGAAGATTAGAGAAAATCAAGTGTATGACCTGGTGGCTCTTTTAGATTTGTATTAGTCTGTTCTCACACTGCTATGAAGAAATACCTGAGACTGGGTAATTTATAAAGAAAAGAGGTTTAATTGACTCAGTTTCACACGGCTGAGCAGGCCTCAGGAAACTTGCAATCATGGTGCAGGACGAAGGGGAAGAACGGCACCTTCTTCACAGGGCGGCAGGAAGGAGAAGTGTCAAGCAAAGGCAGAAAAGCACCTTATCAGGTCTCATGAGAACTCATTCGCTATCATGAGAACAGCATGGGGGTAACCACCCCCATGATTCAGTTACCTCCCACCGGGTTCCTCCCACAACACGTGGGGATTATGGGAACTACAATTCAAGATGAGATTTGGGTGGGGACACAACCACACCATATCAAGACTATTATGATTATTTGTGTTATTCTTGTTAATTCTGCTGATTTGATTAGTACCTTTCAGTTTTGGACATGGGATCACTTTGAAGTACAGAGGATGCTTCTAGCTGATATAATAGTACTACATTTATTCATCAAATGTTACTACTTAGTATCTTTGTATTCCAAGCATAGTGTTAAGTGCTGAACAAGACAGACATATCTTTGTCCTAATGGAGCTTATATTCTAATAGGAAACCCTCCCCCATTACACAGACCCGCACAACAGCTGCCGAAAAGCAAGTTGCATGTTGCAGTAAGTATCATAAAGGAAATGCATACATAGTAGATGGGGAAGGCCTGTCTTGGGATATGATGAGGAAAGAGCTGACTATTGAAGAGGAATGGAGGAAAGGGCATTTCAGGCCATGAAAAAAGAAAGGCAGGACAGTTCTTGGTGTTTTTGAGTAACTAAAGGAAGACCATTGTGGCTGGGACAGAGTAAGCAAAGGAGAACTAAATGGATGACAGAACATGTCTTTCTATTGACAGATTTGGTAACGTCGTCCATCTTTCTCTTCTTGAGACAGCAGATTTGAAGGCCAAACAGCTTATGCTTTGGTTTCACTCTAATAACTACTTTGTGGTCTCTCAAGTGGTTATACAAGTGATTTATCTTGGTTGCCAGAGATCATGATACCACCTTCTTCAATGTTGGTTAGTTTAGTATTGTCTCCTTCAGACACATGGGGAGGGTCCCAGGTCATTTGGACTCTGAATATGCTGTGCTATTTTCCAGAGCTGATTTCATATTCTCTAGTAGGATTATTTTGGTCCCAGATGCAAGAATGAGTAAGAACAAGGTCTTCCTGTGGAGAGAAAAGTAAACTATAATGCATCTACCTTACCTTTTTCTGAATTGAAACAGAAGATAGAATTTGTGCCTGAAGGTTATTGTTGTTCGCATAGGTTTGTGTCCTGGTTGTTACACGGTAAGGAATTCTAAATTCTGGCCCTCTCTTCTATCTCTTCTTTTCTTGAAGAACCCTGGCCCAGTTGAAGAGTTGATGTGAGAGTGGTTTATATAAAGAGAAAGGAGGATCTAACCCTGCATTAGTTATTAATCCCCTATAATTTAAGGTAACTTAGCTTATTAAAAGTATGTCATGACATTGAAAATCAAAACAAAAATACAAGACCAGTGAAAATATTTGTTAGAGTAGGAATGTTGAATGTTCATATTCAGGTCATAGGTCTTACACAGTTGTTAAAATAGAGCCCTAAATTTGGTTTTACCCTTTCTTTTGGTCTAGGGGAAAGATTACTTGATTAGGACTGTGATCTGCATTGTGCCTAAGAAGAAATCTAGAAACCCTAAAAAACAGAAAAACTAATTACTGCCATTGTGAAATTGAAAGGAATTCCTTCCATATATCTGTAACCTTCAGGCTTCGTTTTGATATTGTGATCCTTAACACCGTTTTTCCCCAAATAGCCAAAAACGCCTGATAGTGGCACAAAACATCAACAGGAAAGTGCATTTTGGTATGTTTACAGCCAGTGGAAAGTGCTCAGGCTTCAAATCATGGAAACCTGGTTCAAGCTCTGGCTCTGTGACTTTCTTGTAGAATATTATTGATGGACAGGTTGTTTTATCTCTTTATGCCTAAGTTTTCTCCTCTGCAAAATGACTATTTCTAGCCCATTTTGCAGAACTGCTGTGAGATTGAAGAGATTTGTTCAGAATACCTGATATGAAGAAGGTGTTAAAAAAAACAGTAGCTATTATTGTTAATCTGGAAACAGGCTAGATTTACCAAACCCATTGAGTGGCCCTGTTAACCTAACATTGCACATCTGATTTTTGAACAATTATTTTTCAAGTCAGGATGGGTGTCAATGATAAGATGTATGCTTTGTGAGAATTAAATCAGATGACTTAGTGCTTAGCACTAATAAGTGCTCAATAAATTGTATTACTATTCCTATACTGTGGTGTTCTCTAAAACTTTTTGTTAGCAAGGTAGTAATATGAAGTATATAAATAAGTCAGAATTAGTATTCTATGAGAAATTAAAAGGCTTTAGGGATACCAGTTTGTCCTTATAGAAGAGACAAAGCCTATTCTTATGGCCTTCAACATTACCACTCTGTTCCTATCATAAAACATTCCATGAGGGAACTCACTGAATATCAGCATGATGAGAAATAGACTCTACAATACTCTTTATTGATTCCCTCATCTATTCGCTGGGTGTTCTTGAAAAGTTCGTTAAATTCCATTCTTTTTTTTTTTTTTTTTTTCATTTAACCATTTTTAAGTGTTAAGTATATTCACATTGTCTTGAAAAGATCTCAAGAACCTTTTCATCTTGCAAATTTCAATCTCTATACCCATTAAACAACAACTGCTATTATTATTATTTTTTGCACTTTAGGTTCTGGGGTACATGTGCAGATCATGCAGGATTGTTGCATTGTGGTTTGCTGCCTACATCCCCCCATCACCTATATCTGGCATTTCTCCCCATGTTATCCCTCCCCAACCTCCCTACCAGCCCCCCTGACTGTCCCTCCCCTAGAGTTTGCCAACACTTGGCCAAAAGGTTGGCAAAACTAGAAAACGCTGTGATTATCTCCACCACATGTTCCTTGAGTACTCACATATTCAGCTGTCAGGCAGCATTGTAGATCAAGTCTGCTACATCAAGCTCATCCTGAGGAGTTTATGTGCTAAGGTCTTGGATTGATTTCCTCAGGCGGGAGCAGTTGTGATTTGGAGAGTAGATTGTCTTGTTGCTCAGTAGTCACCAGTATTGATGATCATTCACGTGGATTCACAGATATTCATGCTTTTAAACTTAGTCGTTGGGGAAAATGCTTACAAGCCACTGTAGCTGAACTGTGCCCAACATAAAATTTCAGCATGAAAGTATCAACTGCATTGCTTTATTGAGTAGAAACAGAAAGCTGAGCTTGAAAGACTCAACTCGGAATCAGTCTCCTATCTCTTACTAGTTGTGTTTTGTCTGAGCCTCAGCTTCCTTCAGAGAATAGGAATAATTAGACCTTTTACAGAGGGTTATTATGAGGGTTAATGAGGTAATAAAAGCCAAAGTGTTGGCAGGTTATCTGTACATTTTCACTTCTAGCCCTTCCGCATCCTCTCCGTTCTCTCTTCTCCCTTTCCCAAAGCCGTCTCCCTTCTTCCTTCTCTATTCACCTTCTTCCTTCTTGCCTCCTCCTTCCTCTTTCCTTCTAAGCCCTTCTTTCAGCGAGCTAATGGATTTGTATTATCACTTAATCACAGCTCAGTAAAGAAAAATGTGTTTAAGTAATTTGTTTTTCTTATACAAATCAAAGTCCTTTCAATACATGATGTTCTTGAATCATATTTTTGGGTGACTGACAACCAGAAGCCATTACAGAACACCTTAATCGTGAGATTAGTACTAATGATTTATTCCTTGTGCATTGAGTACAACTAATGCTAGCTTCTTCCTTTATTTAATCTCTGGAAGTTAAATATGCACTATGTATATAAGCTGCTTTATAACTAAAACTTGGTTAGGGAAAAAGCACTTAAACAGGTTCTAAGGGTAATCATTAATTTGTTTAGCGAAAAGTCCACAGTGGTTTCATAGAATTTCTTTCTATTCTCTTGAATGTGAGTTCTTTGGAATTTTTTTCTAAACAAAGATTTCAAAGAAAGATTTCCCTTTTCTTGTTCCAAAGGGAAGATAACAGCTTCTTTCAATGGAAACGATTAAAATGAGTTATTGAGTACTAGCATCTATAAAAGATCTTAGCACTTTGTAATTTACTGAAAAGGGAGGTTTGGGTATTTATCATGTGCCAGTAAAGGTATTCCAGTATCTGTCTTGACAAGATAATTAGGTAAAATTGCACAGCAGGCAAACTTCTGTAGGCACAGAAGAGTAAGTGAGTGGGCAAGGGGGAAAGTAATGTTGATTGAGAGAGACTTTATTCATAGTCAAGTCAAAGGCATATGAACTAAAGCTGTTATGATATAGTCTTTGTCCATTTTGTAGATGAGTCTGTCTTCAAGGTGTTACAAATGAAGTATGACAGGAGAACTCTTTTCGATTATTGCTGCTAGGAGAGAGAACTCATATCTGCGCTTCAGAAAGAATCCTGGTTTTGAAGTGATTGTTCACATGGGTGCTTGACATTGATGGTTGCTTTGTGATGCCATGAGCAGTTGTGTACTTTGAGTCCAGACACATCTGGACTCTTGGTCTTAGAAAATAACCTCTCTGAATGGCAGTTTCTCGTCTGTAAGTTGAAATTATCCAACTTAAACTTAGCGAACAAGTAATCAGCATGATAAATACAAGTTTGTTTTCTCTCCTCCATTCGACACGTTGTTCTGCCTGCGAACCTTTGTCAATAAGATTTATTTTATTGCAGTTACACAGTTTTCTTATTTACTTCTTTACTACATTGTTTTCAGACTTCGTTTTGCAAATTAGGAAGGAACATAAGAAATTCTGTGATTTACTATCCCATACCACTGTGTGTATAGTATCTTTCAGAGATGATGGTATCCTTTGAATAGTGATAGTATGAAGAATATTTTCTGACCACTCAGCCATTTGTATTCACTGTTGCTTTAACAGGCCTTTTGCTTTCTTGTCTTGATTCTTTTGTTCACATTATCTCTGCTTCATTCCTTTCTACAATGCCAAATTCAAGTGCTTCTTTCACTAAGCCTTCCATTATCATTGATTTCTACATCCTCTGTAGTCACAGCTTTTAGTGATACTACTCTTAATTGGACTATAATTATGTGCCCCTTGTCAGCTGATCCTATTGTTTTGCATCATTATTTAACTGTATTTGTAATTCAACTGGATTTTCAAACTCGGATGAGAACTCTATGCTGTAAGTCTTTAAATCCTCCCCAGTGCTAAGCACAGTGCCTTGTACATAGAGGACACCTAGTTTTTTGCTCATCCACTCGTCTATTTGGCATTCATAAGACATATATTGAAGATTTCCTTTGTGCCACACACTGGTCCTTGGTATTGAGAAGCTAAAGATTAAGATGGCGTAATAAGATCTATGCTATGCAGCAGCACAGTCTAGTAAGGGAGATAGACAAGGTAATAAATAGTTAACATATGTTATGCATAACAGAATGGAAGGATATTCAGCACATGCCAGTAGCTTAGAGGAGCCAGTGACTGGGGACATATTTATAGATAGGGATATTCTTTTAAATGTTTGAACTGTGTCTTAATGGAAAAATAAGACTTTTCTTGAAAAAAAAGTAAAAAGACCAGTTTTTAAAAATTACTTGATGCCTTGACTTTACCCTCTTTATCCCAAGCGTTGTCACGTTCTCCCGAAAGTTTTAAAACATGATTTATACTAACTTTATCTACGTTAACCAAAAGCATGTCTTTTGGCACTTTCAATAAGCAATTTGTCATATTTCAGAGGAGCTGTTTTAGAACCGTGTGAAGCCTAACTTTGTGGCTGCCCAAAGTCTCACTTACTGCCCTTAGATGCTTCCCTTGTGGCTTCTGAGAACCAGTGCTGAGCACAGTGGGAGAACCCTAGCTCCTGGGCACTTCTGTGAGTGGAGGGCTGCCCGAAGGACTCTTACAGTTAGGGAGTATGAAACTCATCCCGTAAGGGATATTGAGATTACACTAGACCAGAGGCTGTGTCCAGATTCTGTCCATGGAGAAGCATAATACCAAAATTAACCCCTTCCCTCCCCCTTCTAAAAGCACAAACCGATCAACCAAGCAAAAATACCTTAATTTTTATTTTCCCAAGAGTTTAACCTTAAATGACTTTTTAAAATTATATTACAAAGACATCTAAGTTAGGATGAAAATATTAAGATAGGTGTTTTGTGTGAGTAGCATTACTGCAGATAATCCAGGTGAAAGTTTAATTATCACTTTTTCTCCGTTTTTCTTTTATTTGAAGACAGCATAAAATTTGAGTTTATTGAATATTAATGCAAGACTCTTGGATGTAAACCAAAGGGGTTAGGGTTTTTCTTTTCTGTATCATTTCCTAAATTCCTGAAAAAATAAGCCTGTTTATGTTTCTGTGAAGAAGCACAGATTTTAAACCCTTTTTATGACATGAATTAATGATTTAGAGTAGACCCTGACAGATGGTTTATTTCCTAGCTGGGAAGCATCAGACAACTTTGCCAACTGTAAGAACTTGAAGTAAAGCGTACTTCCCAGGGTGGCTGTAGACCCCCATGAGATAACATGACGAGTATGTAGTCAGTTAAATGTTAGTAGACATCCAACACATTTGTTTCCCTTTATATAGGCCAACTGGGTTCTGGTGGTGGTTTACTTTCTTTGAGTAGGCAGGAAGAAGGAAGCTATAAGAAGTAGTGCTTCTTGGCCGGGCGCGGTGGCTCACGCCTGTAATCCCAGCACTTTGGGAGGCCGAGGCGGGTGGATCACGAGGTCAAGAGATCGAGACCATCCTGGTCAACATGGTGAAACCCCGTCTCTACTAAAAAAATATACAAAAAATTAGCTGGGCATGGTGGCGCGTGCCTGTAATCCCAGCTACTCAGGAGGCTGAGGCAGGAGAATTGCCTGAACCCAGGAGGCGGAGGTTGCGGTGAGCTGAGATCGCGCCATTGCACTCCAGCCTGGGTAACAAGAGCGAAACTCCATCTCAAAAAAAAAAAAAAAAAAAAAAAAAAAAGAAGTAGTGCTTCTTCCTGGGTTAAAAAAAATCACTTTAATAAAGGAACAAAATCTTAACAAGGTTCCTTTGCTCTTAATTTCAGTTTGTCCACACTAGAAATTGAAAATAGAGCCCAAGACCTTCATCTCTTTGAGACTTTGAGGACTGATCCAGAAGCCTTTCACCAGCACATGGTCAGGTATATTTACCCCACGATTGGTGGCTTTGATCACGAAAGGCTGCTGTATTATTTCACTCTTCTGGAAAACTGTGGCTATGCAGGTTTGGAGAAGTATGCCATTAAACCAGAAACCCACATTCGGCTGCTGAAGAAATTTAAGGTTGTTGCATCAGGTAAGATGGTTCTTTCTCTGCTTGAATTCATTCTTTTAAAATAAATCTGGGGATCAATTTTCTGCACATAATTCTGTTCATGCATTATGGTCGGTAGAGCTCTGAAACCACAGAATTTGGAAGCTAATAGACTTTAGTTATTATCTTTCCAACTCCTTCACTTGTGGTTGAGGGAATTAAATAAGAAAAAGTAAGAAACCTGTTGAAAGTCGCATGGTGACTTATGGTAGACCTGATACTAAAATCCAAAGTTCTGGAGTTCTGCTCCAGGATATTTTCACTACTCCCATTGGTTATATTTTATGTATATAAATGGCAAGGCCAAGGACACTTTATAATAGACAGTTCAGCAGAATTTCATTCTACTGGAGCCTGTATGTTTAAAATATGCATGGAACACTTCAAGTAAGAGTCTTCGAATCTTTGATAAATTGTGGAAATCTTAGAATGGTCTTTATTCTCATAACTAAGAAATTAAACACCTGAAGACCTCTTAAATTTTTATACCTTATAATTTGCAAGGCACATTCAAATCTGTATTTATTTGATATTCATAATAATTGTGAGAGTTCCCTTCAGTTTATCAGTTGTTTTCTGAGTCATCATATGAGACACTGGCCTAGACACAGAGGATGAGGGAATAAGATTCAGTCCTTACCTTCAAGTAAATAGTGAAATGGCAGATAAATAACAAATGAATATAGTGCAGTTTGGTGAATGCACCGATAGGAGAAAACAGGTGCTGTGGGGGATGCAGAAGTCATGGAGATACTGTCATCTTTGGTGTACAAACAAGGAAATAGAGGCACACAGCAGATGAATGGCCTATCTGGTAAGATTCAGGCTGTGACTGGAACTCAGATTTCCTGATCTTTCTAATAGAAAACCTAAACCAGCTACCATAGCTAAGTTGATAGATATTTGCATTCAGACATACAGAGTTGTGTGCGCGTGTGAAAGCACCTGTATTTTTGCATCCGAATGAACCACTTACCTACTTTCTTTTTTTTCTGCTAGGTCTTAATTACAAAAAGCTGACAGATGAAAACATGAGTCCTCTTGAGGCACTGGAGCCAGTTCTTTCAAGTCAAAATATCTTATCTATTTCCAAACTTGTTCCCAAAATCCCTGAAAAGGATGGACAGATGCTTTCCCCGAGCTCTCTGTACACCATCTGGTTACAGAAGTTGTTCTGGACTGGAGACCCTCATCTCATTAAACAAGTCCCAGGCTCTTCACCGGAGTGGCTGCATGCCTATGATGTCTGCGTGAAGTACTTTGATCGTCTCCACCCAGGTGACCTCATCACTGTGGTCGATGCAATTACATTTTCTCCTAAAGCTGTGACCAAGGTAAACAGAAATATATTTTAAAGTGGTTTGTGCACGTTAGAAGACATGAAAATCGCTCCTACATTCTGTAGATTTTATTTTTATTTCCTTTCTTGAATTGGAAAATAATTACATGTTGGCTTTTTAGAAAGGTTTTTTTTTTTTTGCTGTCAATGAGACGTTTTAATTGAGAAATTGTTTTTCTCTATTACAAATGTACAAATATGCTAAAATAGAGATGACTGCTCTAATGTATACTTTGTACATGTTACATACAAGTCTCTTGTCATTTTATAGTAAATATGCCATTCTGTTCTTTCCAGTTGACAAATGTAAATAAGTTCCAGTGCCCAGCCCAGATTACCTGCACTCAGAAACCAGGCTAACAACTTAGCGTGGGTTAAACCGAATCTTTAAAAAAGTTATTGGCTGGGCTCAGTGACTCATGCCTGTAATCCCACACTTTGGGAGGCTGAGGTGGGTGGATTACCTGACGTCAGGAATTTGAGACCAGCCTGGCCAACATGGCAAAACCCCATCTCTACTTTAAAAAAAAAAAAAAGAAAATAAATTAGCTGGGCATGGTGGTGTGCTACTACTCAGGAGGCTGAGGCAGGAGAATCACGTGAACCTAGGAGACGGAGGTTGCAGTGAGCCGAGAGCATGCCACTGCACTTCAGCCTAGGAACAGAGTGAGATTCTGTCTCAAAAAAATAAGAACATAAAAAAATAAATAAGTTCTTATGCATGTCATGCAGTATATAACTTGGTGATAGAATTATCGAAGGTAATACATACTGCATTTTCTGATGTCTCCTCCATGCTCAGTTCTGAGCCCTTTGACTGGATCTTAATACCTCCACTCAATTCCTCAGCAATGTGTTGCCTCACTCAGAGTAGATAATTTGGGTTCTCCTCCTCCCCGTTCCTGTCCCCTCAGCCAGCCTCACTGCTAAACAAATGGCCATTTTTTACTACCTGGACTCTGGGCATTCTCTCTCCTGGAAAATCTTAGCCTGTGGCCTCAACTGCTGAACTCTGTCACCTTTGGAGCTCCCTTTTGATCTCTTGCCATCTTTGCTGTTGCCTTCTCCTTCCCTGCAAGTCACCAAGGCTGCCTGGTATCCTATCCCCAAGATTTTTATTTTAGTTACTATTATCCTGGAAACAGAGTGTAAAGACTAAGAATTATGAATCATTCATCTGGAGATTGGCACAGGCAGAGGTTCCAACTTCTGTGAAGAATGCCAGTTGTAACCATATCACTAGATTCGTAGCTGTGGATAACCACATACCTCTTTATTTTCTTCTTATTGCAACTCAAATTATATATCTTGGTTTTAAATTTTACAACCAGTGCTATAAAAAGGAAATAATCATTTTTGTTGTTTTTAAATAGAAAAATAAGGATGAATTTAAAAGACAAGAGCATAATATATTTGAAAAGAATGTGTTTGGAGACCTATAAATCTGACTTTGAACTCTAAACCCCTCACTTATTAGCTGTGTGGCTTAGCTTCAGGAATCTCTCTTAGACTTCCACTTCCTTGGGACAGAGGTTGTGGCTGAGTAATCTGTGAGGTAGATGATATTATTACTCCAGTTTTATAGATGAGCAAACTGAGGCTCAGCAAAGTTAAGGTGGCAATAGAGAATTCAATTTGAACTCATGGAGATTTAACCCATGGCCTTTTCTATTAACTAGTGAACTGTGCTATCTCTATGAAGTCATAGAGCAAGCAACTAGAGTCGGGGGACCTGCAACCATTCAAAAAATTGTGGGAAAGCAGCGGAACCAGAGAGCCCTGAGCATTTTTAGCCCAGTAGGAGCAGCATGTCCTGGATGTGTCCAGAGCAGGGCTGAATCTAAATGAGAAAGTCCAGGCAGGAACCTGACTGTGTATGGGAAGGAACTGAGCCAAGTTGTGAGTTTAAAATCCAAGGAACCAGCTTAGAGTTGAGACTCGTGAACTAGCCTTCGGGGCTAACAGGCTGGCAGGTCAACCAGGAAGATGGAGGTACCTTTGCTCCCAGGCAGTTTTCTACTCCACCCTCAGACTGGAGGTTGTATTAAATATTTTATGTGAGGGCAGGAAGGGAAGCCAGCATGGTCAGCCGGTCTGTATGCTAATTGTGAGCATGTATGTGGAGGGGACAGAGAGTTTTAGACTTGGCAGCAGCAATCATTTATTTATGATTAAAGATAAGAGTAGGATGTAAAGTCCACTTGCGTTTTAGCTGTTATTTATGATGCTTTAAGTTAACGGATTTTAAATTATTCACATTCAGTTATTCACATTCTTATTGCTTTAGTTTCTTAACCTTATACTTCTTTCAAGAAGTCTGCCAGCCCCTGCAAATGTGTGGCACAATTGTTGGTGCACATGTGTGTATTTTGTGGGGTAGAGGTGCACCTGACCCAGTAGAGACTCAGTCTGTTAATTATAGTATTGCTTTCGCTTCTCAGATGGCATAATCCAAGCATAGATATTTCTTAAGATATTTCTTAACTAGAGGCAATTTTCTACTGATTCAAATAAATTATAGAGAGATGAGACAGATACATTTAAAATTAACTTTATATCTTTAGTCTAACCACAATATTTTTTTCTCATTTTATTAATTGGTAAGCTTTTAATTTTTTGCTCAAAGAGGAAAAGTATAAACTTGGAAAAATTGCATGTTTGAAAGCATGCAATGCTGTCCTATATAGATAGAAAGAGACAGAGTATAAAAATCAAAATGAAACATAACCTGCAGATGTCAGAGAACACATTTGGAAGAGGCAATGCAGCTGGATTTGCCCAAATTTGCAAAACACCAGATGTTCCCACAGCTTGTGTATGATGTTAAAAATGTAAACTAAGTCTGTACTGTTCATATACAGTGTACAGTTTTCAAATGTGTACCCACATTTAATTTAGAAAGAAATTTTTAGAAAGAACTGGTAAGCTAATTCTTGGGTGCATAACAAGAATAAGAAGCAATTGTTCAGATGTTAGAATTCAGAAAGGAATATTCCCAAGGCCTGAATTGAGTACCCAGTCCACTGGTAAAACATACCAGAGATGGCTCTCTGCCTTCATGGTAATTGCCATGTGCATTTGCCGAATTCTTAGAAACTCTGGGGAAAATATTCACAAATAGTATCATGTCATGTAGTCAGAGAGTGAATTTGTATGCCATTTGAGATAATTAATATGCAGAAGGAAAAAGGATGCAAATGTTTAAAGTGCCATTGTACCAAGTCTAAATTGTTTTTTTTTTTTTTTTGGGTTGAATCGGGTTAGAATTGCACTTCTATTCCTCGTCAATTCAGCTGTTATAAGCATTTTCATAAAAGAGACAGAGAATAAGTTAGTGCGTTAGAAATCCAAGAAAACAGTTGTAAAAGAGGCTGAAAGGCAAGTGAGAACATTATTTGCTTGGTATTAGGTGGTTAGTAGTGGGCCACATATATGTAATCTTAGCCTTTACGTTTTCTACTTTTCATTTGCTTTTAATAGCTAGTACTGCAACATCCATAGATAAAAGCATAAAAATGCTTCTCTCTCTTATGAAATGCTGTTAAGAAGTTTGCCGGGATCCTTCTTTAAAAACTCATAGGTAATCATACAATTTAAAAAGCCCTCTAGTACCTTCCCTGGTGTTTCTCAACCTGGAATTGGATAGGCATTTACCCACTCCCCTTTCCACTCACCTTGCACGTGCTCACCCACCGTTTGTGATTAATTGTCATAAACCACTGCTTCTAATGGGAAACGCGTTGCCTCCTTTGGACTGGAGCAGAAAAATTGTTGAGAACTTATCTAGTCTATTTTCTAACCATCAAACATCATTTCTATTGATAATTAAGCCAGTATCCCTGCTTACTTGCTTTATTTATTTAATAAAAGGTATCTTTTGCCTAATTTTAATCTCCACTGTTTGGTTCTGCCTCCTGGAGTTATGGAAGCAGCATAAGAGCATCATTGTTGTTCAGATTTTCAAAATAAGCTATTGTTTCCTCTCTTATCCTATTATTCAGCCTGTTTGGCATAAAAATCTGATAGAATACATTAATCTTAAAAGGTATAATTTGACCTAAAAGTGGAATTTATCATGTAAGCTTAAGTCTTGATCAAAAGGATGCATTGTACTGTAACTTCAGGGTCTCTACATTACCGATACTATCTTTTCACTAAGGATGGCAATACATCTTTCATCATGAGTAATCAGTGTCTGAAACTTACATATAAATGTTTATTTAATGTATATTATGACTTTCTGTGATGCCGTATGTCAGATTCAGAGTGAATCATGAAGTATTTAGGCATCTGCTATGTGCCATATATAGTGTTAGTTTCCATAGGAGACATTAAGCTATAAAAGACATGCTTACAAGAAACGTGAAATGAAGGTTTTTAAAGATTATATAGTAAAACGATTTTTAAGTTGTGTTAATTGAGAAGTACATTGCCCATGAAATTGGAAATTTTTGAGGACAGGGATGGTTCCTTTTATCTATTATTTCCTGTGTCCTAGCACAATATAAAGTAGGTACTTTATAGTTAGGTGATTGATTAGATAATTATCATAGATTGGTCATTCTCAAAAGTTTTGATCTCAGGATGTCTCAATATTCTTAAGAATTATTGAGGATCCTAAAGAGTTTTTATTTATGTAGGTTATGTCTAGTAATATTTATTGTATTAGAAGTTAAAGACAAAATTTTAAACATATTCATTTATTTTAAAATACTAATAATAGAGTCATAATAGGTTGATGTGAATAGCATATTTACTGAAAAACAACTATATCTCTAAGATAAAAAAATAATGAAAACATAGCACCATGTTACATTTACATGTCAGGCTGAATAGAACACAGTGGGATTCTCATGTTAGTTTCTACATTCAGTCTATTGTTGTTTTGGTTGAAGTAGGTGAAGAAAACCCAACCTTATACAGATAAGAGTTTGGAAAAGGGAGAGGTATTGTAATAGCCTATTATTTGATGTATTCTTTGATATTACACTGAAACTCAACATGTAATATTGTCTTAAAGACTAATTTCAGTGTGGAATATGAAGCCATATTATTGGACTTTTTGTACCCTGTCTCTTTAAAACTGTTGGTCTAGATTGCACTTGAATGGATTTATTTTCCAGGTATGATTTTGTAATATAATTGCATGAAGGCATTTAGAAGTATGAGTTCACTGAGCTATACAGATCATCCAAATGTTGATAGATTGCATCAGCGAATATTTTTTTTAAATCTCATTCATTAATATAGCACTTTTCACAGCCAGTAAGTCTGTATTGGGAAGCTGTCAGCCTTACAGTGGTGGATCCAAGTTTTCCAAAATTTGAATTTTTGCAGGAAAGTTCCAATTTTGTCATGACAACAAATTCTGTGTATTATTTTTCTTGAAGTCACAGTCTCACTTTGTTCACTTGGAAGAAAATGTCTGCCAGATATTTAAGTCTGAATAACGTAGTTTGTCTGTCCCTGGTCCTTTTAAGCAAAAGTAGCCTTGCATGCAAAAAGCAGCAACTTCAGCTCACAATTCAAATAATTGCAAGAATGCATCTGCCTTATCATACCTCTATATGCAGTGAAGAACTTTATTTGTACATATGTCTTCACAGAATATTAAAAACACATGCACTTAATGGTTGAGATTTTAAAAAATTAATAATTTTTACTGTTTTAAATAGAACATTCTTAAGTGAAAATGAAGAATCCAGTGACTCAGTATGGTTTAATTTATAGTAAGTCCCCATAGCTTCACTCACTATTGCTTTTTCATCATCAGTACAAATGTCAGCACAGTGAGTAAGGTAAATAATATCTTAGTATTATTATTAGAATAATTTTGACTTTGCGAACTCTCTGACAGAGTCTTAGACTCTTGTAGTGTGTGGATCACACTTTAAGAACCAGTGTTATTGGTTATTGTTTCCAAAACCACAGCCATCTTTGATGCTGACATGAGAGATCATTTCAACTTCTTAAACATTTGTAGTATAATGTGAATAATAGAGGTATGTTCTGTAAGTCCATAAAGGACAGTCTTAAAATTTCAGTTTCTCAAAATAGATTAGTTTTTGCCAGACGCAGTGGCTCATGCCTATAATCCCAGAGCTTTGGGAGGCTGAGGTGGGAGAATCACTTGAGGCCAGGAGTTCGAGACCAGCCTGGGCAACGTAGTGAGACCCCATTTCTACAGAAAATTTAAAAATTAGGTGGTATATATATGTTGTCCTCAGGGAAGGCTGAGATAGGAGGATCGCTTTAGCTCAGGAGGTCAAGGCTGCAGTAAGCTGTGATTGCATCATTGCACTCTAGCCTAGGCAACCCTGTCTCAAAAAATTAATTAATTAATTAATTAATTAAAAATTTCAAAAAGTCTTCAATCAGGATGTTGACTGTAGCATATGTTTGCCTTAGAGGAAAGACAATATATCCATCCATCCATTCTGCCTCCTCTGGCAGAGACTGATCCGTTTCACATATCCCTGCCCATAGTCACTCTATCTTCCTGATTTCTATTTCCCCACTTAAGCCCCGTGTTCCTCTCAGTTAAGTGTCCCAGTGGCTGTCAGTGTTGTTTTGCTGATGAATCTCACTTGTCTCAGAAGCCTGCTTCCCTGGCAGGCCTCCCACTTGTGTGCCACTTTTGTTTCAGCTGAGAACCACCCAGGGCGGAACTCTCCACTGAAACCTATAGACACTTCTGAAACTTAAACCCCTAAGGACCTAGAGAAGACCACTTTCTTTGCCGTGTGTTCATCACTTAATTTTGTGCTTGTGCTGCTTCCAGGGGAGCAAAAATATTTCTATCATATCTTGGGTTTTAATAAGGAAAAGACAAAACATAATTGCCATTTTCCATTCTCAAGTTATAATCAGTTAGGAGATAATGGAATCAGGTACACAGAAATGAAAATATCAGTTTTATTGTTGGTAGAATTGGCCTGGAGACTGCGGCTTTGTTTTCCATGTCAGTTTTCTGCTATTCTTGTCCTCCCCATATTACTCTCTGCACTCAACCTTCAGACATCCCTGCCATGGACAGTCAGTTCTGCAGAGAGTACATGCTTTTTCAGAAGGGCTGCCTCCTATTCATGAGTTCCAAAGAGATGGCCCCCAGATTAGTGATGTCCAGGAGAACGATCATGTGTGCCACAGGTGGAGGCTGAAATTTCCTAATAGCCACATTTAAAAAAATCAAACAAAATAGGTGAAATTGTCCTAAGTATTGCTATTTTATCATGTGATCAATACAAAAATGACAAAATAGGGAGGCCGAGGTGGGTGGATCACGAGTTCAAGAGATCGAGACCATCCTGGTCAAAATGGTGAAACCCCGTCTCTACTAAAAATACAAAAAATTAGCTGGACATGGTGGCGCGTGCCTGTAATCCCAGCTACTCAGGAGGCTGAGGCAGGATAATTGCCTGAACCCAGGAGGCGGAGGTTGCGGTGAGCCGAGATTGCGCCATTGCACTCCAGCCTGGGTAACAAGAGCGAAACTCCGACTCAAAAAAAAAAAAAAGACAAAATATTTTACATTTTAAGAAAACTAAGTATTTGAAATACAGTATGTTTTCCAGCACATATCAACTCAGGCTAGTCACTCTCAGAGGCTCAACAATCACGTGAACATGTTGGACAGACATGCTTCTCTGCAGCAAGAGTCTGGACCTGACCCACAAATGTTTCCCCCTGGGAGGACAACAATAGCAGAAGAGTGTATACTCTTCTTAAAGACTGGAAGATTTGAAAAAGTTGGGGAAAGAGCTTGCCACCTTTAATCAATTGCTTCTACCCGGTTCACATACCAGATGCCACTTCTCCTCTCCTCAGAAATGGGAGAGTAAAGAGCACTTGACATCTTGGGACTCATAGGGGGAGCTTCCTGCTTTATAGGCCAAGGTAGGAACTCAAAAGATGGAGAAAATAGTGCCTTCCACACCTATCCAACTGAATGTCTAGCTAATAATAAATTATAAAACCTTAGAGGTTATCTTTTACAGAAATCATTATACATTTTATGTACTGTAATAGTACATCATTTGGAGCCAAATATCGCATATAATAAGATATTAAGAGATTTTATAGGCTTAGTAAGACTTTATAAAAAGACTGTCAGTAAGACCGAAGTGGAAAAATGGGAAAAAAATATTGAAAAATTTTTGTCAAAGTGAAGTGTACTGTCTTATGCACATACATATTTTTGTTTGTTTGTAAGTAAGTGGATTTTACTTTATTCAAGATAAAACACCTTTAAAGCCGAATAAATTATATGTATGTGTAATTATTTGGCTTTTTCAGTGTCTAGAGGTTTATATATTTATATTAAATTACATTGATCTATATAATTTTTAGTATATATATTACATCTTTGAATGAAGATCTTTTGATCTTTTTCATAATTTTTTAAATAGAAAAGATATATATCTAATGCACATTTGTCTTAAAGACACTGCATTTGCGAAACTTCTATTCCTAAATAGAAAGTTGTATACACATATTTTTAGTCTTCTCCCCCACTAAATTTTATAGTGATTGTTGTTGCTAATCTCTAATCATACTGGACTTAACTATAAAGTGTTATATAATGTGTTCTCAGGGTTAAAGATCACTAACTGTTGATTTAAATTTTATTTGATCTTTAAATAAGTATTTTGCCCATTGATCTCTGGCTTCGGTCTAGTTGTTTGACTCCTTTGATCCTGACCTGAATAAGATTTATTTATTTCAAATGCTTTCAGGAAATGTTTAGTCACTCTTCTGTGTGCTAAAGACAAATAAAAGATTACCATGGCGCTTGCGTTTGACGAGCTCATCGCATATTGAGGCATATGTGTACATGCATACATGCATCCTGAATGAACTACTATTTCATTGTATTAATAAATGCCATGTGTACAAAGAAGAGATAATAAATATATATGGAATGTCAAGAAATAGCTTTTGGGGATAGTTTGATCCAGGCTATAATAAAATTGATAAGGCTTTTTGTAAGATGTCATTGTGGCAGAAGCTGAGTGATAGCTACATGGGACCTCTCTGTACTATTTTGCAACTTTTTGTGCATCTGTAATTATTTCAAAATAGTTTTTAAAAAGGTCGATATGGTTTTTGGCCATCCAAGTTGAGCTGTTGACAGCTGTCTATATGAATTTAGAGTGTATTGGAGAAGTAGGCACTAGAAATACATTAAGGAATTCTCAGTGCATATAGAGGAGTCACAACTAGGAGGCTTGGTAAACTTCTCAAGGAAGTAAGTAGGTAGAGAGGAAGGTAGGAGAGAGGATGAAACCCCGGACACTACGATACCAAGAATTGAGGATCAGGGGAAAACAACAAACACTGACAAGCAATCTTTTAAGATTAAAGAAATATAATAGTTATTAAAGGAAGATATGTAATAATAAATGAAAAAGAAGATGATATATGAAGGAGAGGGGAGAGTTTCTGCTGTAATGCGTGAGAGTGGATGAGACCTGAAGTCCAGGTGGAACAGTTCACTTTGGATGGGATCCCTGTCAGTTTCCCCCAATGACAGGAGAGGCACGAAGCTGATGGGCACAGATGCAAGTAGGTGAGCAGATGTGGCAGCGAGAGATGAAGGACATTCTCTTCTGATGGCATTGAAAGGAATCAGCTTAATGTGAGCAGAAAGGTGGTACAGTTGGAGATTTGAGGAGAGAAGAGAGGGTAAGGCGCAAAGTAACTTAGGAGACTGGAAAAGTAGACAGACAAGAAAAATAATGTCAGGTTGCTGGGGCCCCTTAGCGGCATCCTAATAAGTGCCTCTTTCAGTTTTTAACTGTAGCCCTACCTTGGAGCTCTCAAAATGTCAACAATGTCTGCTGTATTCATCAGTTGTCATGCTACTATGAAGAAATACCCGAGACTGGGTAATTTATAAACAAAAGGGTTTTAATTGACTCATAGTTTTGCATAGTTGGGGAGGCCTCAGGAAACTTGCAATCATGCAGGAAGGCACCTTTTCACAGGGCGGCAGGAGAGAGAATGAGTGCCGAGCGAAGGAGGAAGCCCCTTGTAAAACCATCAGATCTTGTGAGAATTCACTCGCCATCACAAGAACAGTATGGGGCAAACTGCCCCCGATTCAGTTATCTCTGCCTGGTCCTGCTCTTGACGCATGGGGATTATTACAATTCAAGGTGAGATTTGGGTGGGAACACAGAACCAAACCACATTATCTGCTGTCCTTAGAATTTTCGTGGTTTGGACAAACCTACCTCCCCTCCAGTGCGTTGGCTTTTCGTGGACTTTACCCTGCTGTTTATTCTTCACATTTTGCTCTCCTCTTCCTGGTGCCTGCTTCTATCTTTATGTAGGTTTATATGTTGTTTAAAACATTTGGAATCTTCCCTTTCCAATTCAGGCAGTTCTATACTAGAAAGTACAAACATTAGGTTTCCTTACCTACATAGCTTAGTAGTAGTGGTGATTTGAACCATGCATGGGCCGTAGTAAGTATTCAAATAAATATTTGCTACTTTAAAAAGTTAATATTGTCATTGCTGCTACTTTTGTTGTTACTGAACCCGATGCTAGTCCTGTATTGAGAATCCAAAGGAAGTTTGAGATATGGTCCCTAATTCTAGTGGGCTTCCAACCTAGGAAAACAGTGTAGGCACTCATAAAAACAAAGCAAGGAATACAAGATAGCATGATAGTGAGTACTGACTTTGAGGATTATAGTTTTCCCATACCCTAACTCATTTGATATTCACACACATCTCATAAGGGTGATTATTAAGCGACTATTATCATCTTCAGTCTGAAGGTCAGATTACTAGAGGGTGATTGGCCAAAGGTCAAGCAGGAGATAGCCAATTCCTTTTTCAAACACAGGTCTCCTGATTCCAAATTTGATGTTGATTGTATGAGATTGCATGACACTTTTCTGCTTTAGGAACTGAAAAGAAAAGAGTCATTCTAGTCTGATACAGCCATGAAAGGAAAGCCAAGACATTAAGTATTTTGCATGCCTATGAGCTCATAGAAACTCTTAACCTTTAGTAAGTTGGAAAGTTAGTTTGGCCCAAATGGACCATATACTTTCAAGAGTCCCCATAGACAACAAGTAAAGAAGTTTGCATGTGATGTGGAAAGAAAACACAAAGCCAATGAATAGTTGTGAATAGTGGCATGAATTGGAGAAAAGATGATTTAGGGATGTCAGTGCCGCCTGATAATAACAGCAAGAGGAACGAGTGACTCCAAAAGTCTATCCTCGTCACCCAGGCTGCACCTGAATAGTGGAGCAGATGAACCATTTACTCCATCTCCCTGGTCACATCCAGCCTTCCCACCAGATACTATTATATAAGAGGAAGAAGAGAACCTTGTAACATTGAATTGTCACACGAGCCTCATGATGTAAATTTGTCATTATTTTAACAGACACAGAATTTAATTCTCAAGGAAGTTAGATAACTGCTCCCATGTTTCATGCACTAGAATTGACACAGTCAAGATTCACATATGGGCCCACTCCTAAAGTCTTGCTTTCCACTACCTTTCTTGCCTGAGAATTTTGGCTGCAGAAACCCATCTAGGCTGATAGTGATTACTGGACTGATTGGCAAGCTGAGAACTCCTTCTCTGTGCTTGGAAAATTATTTCACATTGGCGAAGGTAATCATTTAGTAGGAGAAATTGAAAACGGGCCAAAGGACCGTGTACACAGAACAATCATAAATGATAATGCATTCTGCTCCTGGAGAGGACTCTGGTGGGGTGTGAGCTGTTGGTGTGTTCTGCAGCCCTCGCAGGCCTCTTCATTAATAAGCTGGAAGGAGTACGCTCTCCTTCCTGCAAAACATGTGGATTCTAATTCATAGGGGGCGTAAATCTTGGGGAAGACAGAGAAATAAATAAACAGAATTATGTGCAGCAAATACCAAAGCATATTTTAACATGATAAAAGCAGTGAGGGAAAGGAGTCTGAAAATAACCTCCCGACTACAGTGCTCTCCTCTTTCTGGCTAGCTTCATGGCTCTGCAGCTGTTTATTACTCAACTGTAAATCTTTAGTGACTTGGACTCCCTTTGCTCCTCCATTCTTCGTTCATCGTATAAGCTCCCGCCTCTCATTTAAATACCTTTCAAACTTATAAACAGATTTATCTCCTAATTGCTATTTCATAAATACATTCTCTAGCCTGTGCAGTGAAGGAATTGATAATAGACAGCCATGCCCTTTCCCCACAGCTAGGGCCTACTGCTTCATCAAGTATTGGCACCCATAGGATGTAAAATTGCAGCTATCACAGGATGCCGACTTGACAGCCAGGGAGATCTCTTCATACATGAGGATGGTAAACAAATAACTCGATGAAAGATGTGGAGACATAAAGGTAAACATGGTTAATAATAGACTCAATGGAGCCAGGGAGATAGCCAGGAAAGACCTGTAGTATAAAAGGTATTTTGAGTTGAGTCTTAACTGCTGAGGGTATTTGTCATGAGCATCGCAGAAGGACAGATTAGAAAGATGGGAAATTTCAGACAGATATAGCAGTTTTAGTAAAAACATGAAATAACCTAGTACCTTCAGTTAATTTTAAATAATATGGAATAAATGGGAGTATAGGATGAAGCCAGAAAGATAGGAAGGGGTCTAGGAGTGAAAACTCTTGTATACCTGGCTAAAGGTTTTATCTTGGGAATGGATCAGTTAGACATAAATTTTCAACCAGATGGTGACATTGTCAGATTTTTGTTTTAGAGAGATCACTTTTAGGCTGGGTGCAGAGGCTCACGCCCACACTCTCAACAGTTTGGAAGGCTGAGGTGGGCAGATTGCTTGAGGCCAGGAGTTCAAGACCAGCCTGGGCAACATGGTGAAAACCCTGGAGTCCCAGCTATTTAAAAGACTGAGGCAGGAGGATCTCTTGAGCCCAGGAGGTGGAGGTTGCAGTGACTCAAAATCATGACACTGCACTCCAGCCTGGGCAACAGAGTGAGACCCTGTCTCCAAAAGGATCTATATATATCACCATTTTTTGTGATGGTTGGAGAAAGGAACAGAGTCTAGGGCTGTGACATTTCACTGTGAAGGCTTTTGCAGCCTGGTGTGGGAGGGGTGACCGTGGACCAAGCTGAGGCTTGAGTAGCAAACACCTGAATTTGGGCTCATTACTGCAGTGTGGGCATGTGTGCCACCTGTATTTGTTTTCATACTGTGTTTTCCTGAATGTGCTTTGAGGAAATTCTACCAGCTATTTAACATTTTATTCACTGAATCACCTCACAGAGTTCTCTAATCATGACAGAACCAGTTTTTGTCCCGTATGTCTTGTCTGATGAGGGATTTTTATGCCACCTTATGAGTAAAAAGACTATGAGGGATTGACACCATTTGATCACCACATATGAAAAATTCTCATGAGGAGAACAGAGAAAACAATTTTAAATCAACACAGACATAAGAAAACCTGGGAAATTTTATACTTGAATGTTGTAGGCACTCAATGTGTTAAATTGAATTGAATCTTGATAGATCTTAGACACATCATAAGTTATTTTAATAGTAGCATGGTAATGTAGAAAGAGATGGGTTTATAGTCAGACCTTCCTGAGTTTCTAACAAGTTTTGACCTTGGGAAAATTACTCTATATTTTCGCCTTAGTGTAATGAGGAACTATAATCACTACTCTATAAATATGGATTACTTTTAGAATGTTTTGAGACATAAATAAAAAGACAATTAAAATTGGCTTAACTTACCAGAAAATTTACTGGTTTCTGTAAGTCAAAGGTCCAGAGGTGGGGGTGATTTCAGGGCTGTCTACGCAAGCAGCCGGCATTGTCACGGACCCAGTTTCTTTCCATTTCTTTTCTCTGCTGTTATGCTAGTTTCACAATGAAGCACTTTGCTGTGGTAGTTGCAGGATGATGCCTGGCAATAATTGGGGCTCTGTTGCTTCCTAATTCACATCCAGCCAGACGGAGTAACAGAGCCTCCCACAAACACCAAACGGAAAGTTCTAAGCTTTATGCTGGTTAGAGCACTCCTGATCAACCCTGTGGCCCCTGGTATGCCAGGTGCTGATCAGTACCAGTCTGGTTTACCTGTCACTCTGGTGAGAGGGGTGAGATTGCCCTGGGTGATCTGACTCTTGGTTTTGCATGATCCTGAGTAGTTTTAAGTGTTGGGATAAGACCTAGATTTTTATACCAACATTTGATTTTGCTGTAAATACAGTGGACCTACTTTCAGTGATCTTAATGATAACAATTTGCGTTATATATCACATACATGCATGCAATAGAAGATTTCTAAATGGAAAATTTGAATGAATGCTTTCAAATTTTGTGAAAGCCTGTACGTGCTCAGTAACAAGAGACAGTAGTATTTATTACTGATTGCAGTAACATTTCATCTCATTTCTAATGTTTTTCATGCCCACTCCATGAAGACGAAGGTGACCTTCAAGCTGTTGAAAAACTTAGGAATGTATTAGCTTATATCATTGCCAAAAGTGAGCAGTAAAAAAGACAGGGCCATCTACACTTTGCTGGAGAATAATACTGTTTTTGTGGTTACTGTCCAAGGCAAAGGGTAAAGATAAAGTGACCTCTGCCCTGCGTTACTCTTACTATATGAGCAATTGATAGTGAAGCAAAAAGCGTAATTATAATGGTGATGTTAAGTATATAAATGAATGTGACAAGACAGGTATGTTATTTTTGTCTTTGAATATTACCTTTATTAAAGCAAAAATGTTAAAACTTTCACTTTCATTCGCATAAAGGATCATTTCAGAATATTCTATAGTTATGATTTATAAAGAGCACTTAACGTGCTATACTAAGCACTGAGAATAAAAGAATGACTAAGAGGGGTTCACAGCCTGGTGAGGAGCGTGGACACAGTAAAGCACACACAGCATTTGGTGCCAGCACACATAGGGATGATTGTTAGGCTGTTAGCAAAACATAAAGTGATTCATTGTTTTTAATAAAGTTAGCTAAATATAACTGAGATAATTTGATGTCTCTTTTGTAGCTTCAGTGTTTGCTCTTCCCTGCAAACCATTCTGTTATCATCAGAGCAGATTTACAGATGCTTTAAAAACTGAGTTATAACCCACTAGTGGGTCCTGTAATTAGTTTGAGCACTGTGGTCAGCATTAAAGACACATAAGCAAAACAGAACACTGGAGTATTAGGATAGGAAACATCAAAATGTATCTCCCCTTAGTAGGGGGTCATATCATTTCATGACATTTTTGTTTGCTTTTAATATATCCAGATATGTCTTTGTATATATGTATAATAATTGACTCGATGCATAATATATTTCTTACTGTCAGTCTTGAACAAAAAAGTTTGAAAGCTGCTGTGTCAACTGACTGGCAACTGATGACATACGTCAGAGGAGTCGCTGCTCCAGGAGCTGGCATGAGACAGCGTATTAGTGTTTTTCAGTCCTTTAACGTAATGTCATTTACAGCCCAAACTGCTCGTCTCCTTGAACCCCATCCACCCTGCCTAGACTCTTGCAGTGACTACCTCACTGTCCCTTTGTTTCAAGTCCTAAGACCCACCTCCAGCCACCTCCTAAACTCAACATTGGCCATTTGGTTGGCTCAGTCAGAAGCTTAAAGGCTCCAGAGCTGCAATAGTGGGTCACACACTTCCTTTGCTGTTAGAATTAACCAGGAAATGCTCATGCAAAATACAGGTTTCTTTCCGCCAATGCTGATGTCTTTCCCAACCCAACAGATTGGGTCAGTAAGCCTGATGGGGGCCCAGGAATTTGCATTTTTGAGGTTGCACTTATAGAGGTGGTATGAAAATCACACTTTAGGAAAACAGTGCTCCAAAGCTGTTAACTGGAAACTTTGTTACTCATGTAGCTGAGATAACTTAAAATAACCTGAATACCTCTCGCACACTTGATTTCTAAAAATTTTATAATATTAAAAGATTACAAAGGAGGGCATAATTTTCAGCGCATTTGAAGTATTGACATTTAAAGTAAAACTGTAACGTAGCTCTATTTGTATACAGCATAGGCAATTTGATAACTACTGCTGTCACTTAAAAAGTACAGGAACACATCTGCAGCTGTCAGAAAGATTGCATCCTTCCTTTTCCTCAAACCATTTCTACTGTTTTTTAGTCCAAGAGAAATAAAGCCAGACACTTTTTAAAGGCAGTAAAGACAGATTTTCTTAAGTACTAACTACTGCAGAGGGAAGAGAGCCCAGCATAAACCAAGCTCAACTTCGACAAAGCAAAGAAAGGCAGAAGACTTTTTCAGTAGTGTGGTGTGTGAAAGGAAAGGCACAAGGGGCATTAAGGGGGGTTTGGTCCATGTAAATGAACCATCTGGGTTTGCAGGTTGACACTTATCTGGAGAAGAGACCAACTGTTCATGCCTTTATGACAGCAGGTAGTTGTGCAGGTTGGAACAAGGCACCCATGGAAGTGAGGCCCTTACCCTCCCACAGTGAGCTGGCTCCTTGAGTATTTCTGTTTCAGAGAGACTGACCCTAGGTCCTTGAGGAAACACACTAGGTGGCAGAAGATTTACATCTCAAAGGGACAGAGAAAGGATAATAATTATTAGCTTTCTAAAGTAACTGCTCTAAAGAGGGGTTGAGGAGCCTATTGGCCTATCACCAAGTGGTGGCTAGAACAAACAATACATTTTACTGACAGCTTCTACTGAAAAAAGAAAGTTCAAAGCGTTCTTTTATTATTACTATTATACTTTAAGTTCTGGGGTACATGTACAGAATGTGCATGTTTGTTACCTAGGTATGTACGTGCCATGGTGGTTTGCTGCATCATCACCACATCATCTACATTAGGTATTTCTCCTAAGGCTATCCCTCCCCTATACCCCCTTTCCTTGCCTATCCCTCCCCTACCCCCCACTCCCTAATAGGTAATGTTTCCCTCCCTGTGTCCATGTGGTGTCATTGTTCAACATGCGGTATTTGGTTTTCTACTCGTGTCAGTTTGCTGAGAATGTTGGTTTCCAGCTTTATCCATGTCCCTGCAAAGGACATGAGCTTATTCCTTTTTTACGGCTGCATAGTATTCCATGGTATATATGTGTCACATTTTCTTTATTCATCATTGATGGGCATTTTCATTGGTTCCAAGTCTTTGCTATTGTGAACAGTGCTGCAATAAACATACATGTGCATGTGACTTTATAATAGAAAGCCATGGACCAATATCCCTGATGATCATAGATGCAAAAACTCTCAACAAAATAACCAAATCCAACAGCATATTAAAAAGATAATAAACGTAATTAAAAACAAACATCATATGATCATCTCAATAGATGCAGAAAAAGCATTTGACAAAATCCAACTTCCCTTTATGGTTAAAATGCTCAGCGAAACTTGCACAGAAGGGACATATCTTAAGGTAATAAAATCCATCTCTAGACAGACCCATAGCCAACACCACACTGAATAGAAAAAAGTTGGAAGCATTTTCTCTGAGAACTGTAATAAGACAAGGATGCCCACTTTCACCAATGCTATTCAACATCATGCTGGAAGTCCTAGCCAGAGCAGTCAGACAAGAGAAGAAAATAAAGGGAATCCAGACTGGTTAAGAGGAAGTCAAACAGTCACTATTCCCCAATGTATATGGTTGTATACCTAGAAAACCCTGAAGACTCATCCAAAATACTTCTAGGTCTTATAAATGAATTCAGTAAAATCTCAAGATACAAAATCAGTGTACACAAATCAGTGGCACTGCTATGCAACAATAGTGACTAAACTTAGAATCAAATCAGTAACTCAACCTTTTTTACAACAGCTGCAAAAAATAATAATAATAAAATACTTAGGAATATAACCAAGGAAGCGAATGATCTCTACATGGAAAACTACAAAACACTGCTGAAAGAAGTCATAAATGACACAAGCAAATGGAAACACATCCCATACTCAAGGATGGGTAGAATCAATATTTTGAAAATGGCCATACTGCCAAAAGCAGTCTGCAAATTTAATGCAATTCCCACCAAAATACAGTCATCATTATTGCCAGAAATAGAAAAAACAGTTCTAAAAATCATATGGAAACCAAAAACAGTCTGCATAGCCAAAGCAAGACTAAGCAGAAAGAACAAATCTGGAGGCATCACCATTACCCAGCTTCAAACTGCTATAAGGCTATATTAATAGTTACCAAAACAGCATGGTACTGGTATAAGAATATGCACCAATGGAACAGAATAGAGAACCCATAAGTAAAGCCAGATACTTGCAGCCAACTGATCTTTGATGAAGCAAACAAAACAAAGTGGGGAAAGGTTACTCTATTCAACAAATGGGGCTGGGATACCTAATGGCAAGCCACATACAGAAGAATGACGCTGAATCCTCATCTCTCACCTAATATGAAAATCAACTCAAGATTGTTCAAGGACTTAAATCTAAGACCTGAAACATAAAAATTCTAGAGGATAACTCTGGAAAAACTCTTCTAGACATTGGCTTAGGCAAAGAGCTTATGACCAAGAACCAACAAACAAATCCAACAAAAACAAAGATAAAGAGATTGACCCAATTAAACTAAAAAGCATCTACACTGCAAAAGAAATAATCAGCCGAGCAAAGAGACAACCTACAGAGTGGGAGACAGTATTCACAAACCAAGCATCTGACAAAAGACTAATCCGGAATCTGCAAGGAACTCAAACAAATCAGCAAGAAACAAGCAAACAATCCCATCAAAAAGTAAGCAAAGGACATTAGTATATATTTCTCAAAAGGAAATGTACAAATGGCCAAAACACAGGAAAAAATGTTCAGTATCACTAATTATCAGGGAAATGCACATCAAAACTACAATGAGACATCACCTTACTCATGCAAGAGTGGCCATAATTAAAAAGTCAAACAAATATTAGATGTTGGTGTGGATGTGGTGAAAAGGGAACACTTTTACACTGCTAATAGGAAAGTAAACTAGTACAACCACTGTGGAAAACAGTATGACGATTCCTTAAAGAACTAAAAGTAGAACTACCATTTGATCCAGCAGCCCACTAGTGGGTATTTACCCAGAGGGAAAGAAGTCATTATGTGAAAAAAAAACACTGCACACACATGTTTATAGCAGCACCATTCACAATTGCAAAAGTGCGAATGCCCATCAAGCAAAAAGTGGATAAACAAAATGTGAGACACACACGCGCGCGTGTGTGCACGTGCCCGTGCACCCTGTGGAACACTACTCAGCCATAAAAAGAAATGAAATAATGACATTTGCACCAACCTGGATGGAGTTGGAGACCATTATTCTGAGTTATGTAACTCAGGAGTGGAAAACCAAACACCTTATGTTCTTACTTATAAGTGGGAGCTAAGCTATGAGGACTCAGAGGCATAAGAATGATACAATGGACTTTGGAGATTTGGTAGGGAAGGGTTGGAGGGGAATGAAAGATAAAATACTACACGTTGGGTATAGTATACACTGCTCCAGTGATGGGTACACCAAAATATCAGAAATCAAAGAACTTGCAAGCAAACACCACCTGTTTCCCCAAAACTATTGAATCTTTTTTTTTTTTTTAAGTAACTTAGAAGAAAAACAACAACAAAAAAGAAGGCAACGCATTGGGAACCTTGTGACATGCAAGAAGAAGTTTGTTATTCAGTCATTGTATAATCATGTGATGGGTTCTTTCTGCCACTGCACAGAGACCCCAGCTTTGCAGTAAAGAAAGAGTTTAATTGACTCTAGGCTGGCTGTGCCATGCTGGAAATGGAGTTATCACTTAATCACTTGAAGCCTCCTAGGTTAGGGGTTTTTCAAAGGCAGTTTGTGGGAGGGGGTGCGGGTGGCTAGGAAATGGGTGTTTGCTGCTGATTGGTTGGGGTACAACCATAGGGGTGTGGGAAGTGAGCCTCCTGGGTGCTGAATTGCTTCCAGGTGCGTCTGGGTGGAGCTGTGGATGTCAGACATGCAAAACACATGAACAGATATCTCAGAAGACCAGTCTACAATAGTGGTGCTATCTGCAGGAGTAATTGGAGAAGTTACATATCTTGTAACCCCCAGAATGTAATGTCTGGCAATTGCTTACGTCTACATCTTAGCAGAATTCAGGTTCCTCTCTCCTCTTAGCCTGGTAGTTTTTCATTAGCTTTACAAAGGCATTTGAGTTTTGGGGCAAGGGCTGTTACCATTTAAACTGTAAACTAAATGTCTGATAGCTTGAAGGCTAAAGGCAAGATGGGGGTTGGCTAAATTAGATCTCCACTGCCACAATTTTCTTGTTGTTAAAATATTTGCAAACATGGTCTCCACTGGAATCTGTTATATACCAGCATTCTGAATTATCCCTTTGGTGTTCTGGAGCTTTTTAAAAACCAGAACGATGTATCAGAGTCAGATTCAGGAAGTGTGTGAAGCATGCCTTTCCTGTGTTCATGGAAGGCTATTATGAAAGGAGTTGGGAAAGAGCACAAGCTTCACACCTTGACCTCAAGATCCATTTTAGGAAAGAATACTCAGAAAAGGTGGAAATTAATTCAGAAACGGTTCCCTTTAAACTGTCTGTGCCTGTGTCCCTGTTGGAAAGGCTTTGTGTGCTAGTGGCTCACATGCCTCAGTTTGGAGACCACTGGCCCAAGGATGATGTGTAAGTTTCCCAGCATGGCACCCCCACTATCCCCAGTGCTCTTTGCGTCTCTTCTCCTGCTGGACAGTCCCTTGCCTAAGCACATGCATACACGCATTTGCATCACCAAGAGCTTTTCCAAGTGTAGCTTGGGAGTGAGACCAGAGGAGAAACAATGTCTAGCTTTGGGGATCAAACTCCTGGGAGAGTTTAATCTTTTTCAGAAAGGATTCCCCCTCCTTTCCCAAATATACCGCAGCTGCTGCTGTGCACCTACTCCTCTACCCCGTGAGATACCTCGAAGTCGTGAGCTACTGTTTTTTGTTGAGAGTATATTATATCCTGTAGGGTTTTTAGAGCACAGTAAAAGGTTGAGAGTTACAGCCATAGAACATTCTTCTTATCTAAGAGCCTTTATTTAATTCCTCATTCTCTTCTTTTCACCTGCAGTCCACCCTCCCCTCCTTCCACACGAGCACTTGCTGATGCTTCAAGTCCTGCTTCAGATGTCACCTCTTTTTTAAAGACTTTCTTGCCTTTCTAAAACAGAATATTTTTTTTGGTGTACCCACATACTTATATTTTTCTGTCACATTTTATACATTTTTATTTCTGCGTTGACTTTTCCATTAGGATATGTGTTCTTCCAGGATAGTGATTCTGTCTTAATTTATCTCTGTATCCTCTGTGCCAAGGCCAGGCCTAGCACATAGTGAGTATAGAAGTTTGAACATGAAAAGGAGGAGGGGGAGATGGATGAAAAATAGGGTGAGTTTGTAAATAGAAACCTAAAAAAGAGAAGACATCTGTGTATTTTTTTTATTAGTTAAAGAAATAATAAACAGTTTGTAAACTCTGATTTTTCCACCTAACTCTGTAGATAGCACCTGGGTTTTTCTTAAGTCACCTGCCATTTCCTAAATATCAGCCTTATGTTCAAAGTCATGCTACGTTCATTTTTAAAAGAACAAAAGTCTGCTTAGCAAGATTTCACAGCCATGAAGCACGTGCAGATGATGTAGGTTACCTTGGTGAATTATGAATCAAGCCATTAGCTAAAATGTCTGGAGCTGATTGTGTTGCTCTCCTGCTGAAGATACTTTTATGCTGCCTAAGGTATGAAGATGATGATGCTGTCATCAGTGCAGCACTCGGGGCTCCTCCTCATGTTGTCATTTCTGCTTCATTCTTCCTCATTCTCTGACAGGGCTTTACTTGTGTCAGAGGTGTGTGAACCAGAGCAACTCCATCTTGAATAGGAGCTGGGTGAAATAAGGCTGAAATCTACTGGGCTGCATTCCTAGACAGTCAGGCATTCGAAGTCACAGGATGAGATAGGAGGTCAGCATGAGATACAGGTCATAAAGGCCTTGCTGATACAAGAGGTTGCAGTAAAGAAGCAAGCAAAAAGCCACCAAAACCAAGATGGCGACAAGAGTGACCTCCAGTCATCCTCACTGCTACACTCCCACCGGTACCATGACAGTTTACAAATGCCATGGCAATGTCAGGAGGTTACCCTATATGGTCTAAAAAGGGGAGACATGAATAATCCACCCCTTGTTTAGCATATCATCAAGAAATAACCATAAAAATGGGCAACCAGCAGCCCTCGGGGCTGCTCTGTCTATGGAGAAGCCATTTTAATTCCTTTGCTTTCTTAATAAATTCGCTTCCACTCTATGGACTTGCCCTGAATTCTTTCTTGAGTGTGATCCAAAAACCTTCTCTTGGGGTCTGGATCGGACCCCTTTCCCATAACACTTTCATTCTGCATTTCAGCCAGGCCCATGTACTTCTAGGTGCTCCACTTGCGCCTTTGACTAGTGATCTCTTGAAATTCTTCCTTTCTTGTCTTAGTTTCTGTTCACTCTTGAGGACTCTCCTTAGAGATGTCCCCTTTCAGCAACCCTTTCCTGACCCTGCCTGCCCCTCATTTCCAATCTGCGGAGTGCCCCTTCTGAGAGCTTCCACGGTGCCTTGTGTTTACCCTGCTGTAGTTGTAGGGTGATCATGCCTCTCTGTAATGTCTTTTATCTCTCCGTATTTAGTACTAGACTTTGACAGACCCTGGGGCAGAGCCTTGATCTAACTTTGTCACCAGCACTGAGCCCAACGCAGATGCACAGTGTGTGCTCAGTGGATGTTGCTGAATGAATAAACAGAAAGCCATCGGTAGTGTGATGTTGTGCCCCTTCCTGCATGACATCTGATTAGGGTGGCATTGTCCTGATGGCAAACATTTGGTCTGAATTTTTTATGTCATCTATCTATCTATCTATCTATCTATCTACCTATCTATCTATCTATCATCTATCTATCTATCTATCTATCTATCTATCATCTATCTATCTATCATCTATCTATCTATCTATCTATCATCTATCTATCTATCTATCTATCATCTATCTATCTATCTATCTATCATCTATCTATCTTCTATCTATCTATCTATCTATCTATCTATCTATCATCTATCTATCATTTATTTTTGTTGTACTTCAGGTTCTGGAGTTTTTTTGTTTCTTTTTTTCAAGTCCCTTAAAGTATCCTTTTGTGATGTCTCTGAGGGCTTTCTTGCAGGAATTACTGCAAAGTAACTGGGGAATTTTGGAACATTCTGGACCACAAGTTTCCAGGGACATATTGAGAACATATGATTTTATCGTACTTCCCTTTTTTTGAGATGGAGTCTTGCTCTGTTGCCCAGGCTGGAGTGCAGTGGTGTGATCTCAGCTCACTGCAACCTCCATCTCCCAGGTTCAAGCAATTCTGCCTCAGCCTCCCAAGTAGCTGGGATTACAGGTGTGCACAACCATGCCCAGTTAATTTTTTTGTATTTTTAGTAGAGACAGGGTTTCACCATGCTGGCCAGGCTGGCCTCAAACTCCTGACCTCGTGATCTGCCCACCTTAGCCTCCCAAAGTGTTGGGATTGCAGGTGTGAGCCACCGTGCCTGGCCTATTGCACTTTTAAAGAATCTTGGCTTTCTCTGTATGTTGATCAGAGTTGTTCAGTAAGTTTAGTAGCTATTTACTGTTTGTCTGCAGTATGTTAAACATTATGTTAGGTTAGGGATACAGAGATTTTAAAAGCATAGGTTCTATCCTAAAGCATCTCATTGTCTAGTCAGGGGAATGTACAAGTAACTAGATGATTTAAATGCAGTATTCTTTGATATAGATCAGGAAGATTCCTCAGAGGAGGGAGCACCTGCACTGATTCCGGAAAGATAGGCAAAGTCTTAAGAAATAGTGATTTTTTTTTCTCAGAAAACTATAGTTTCAAATTTTTCTTTGAAATAAGATTTTCTTGCAGTGTTTTTTAAATGGGAATCTAATGAGACATTTCCACGTAATTATCTTCAGTATGCAAGCGGCTCTCAGTGGCTTTCAAATCAGATTCTTTAGCCTGGCATTCCAGACCACTGATAGCTTATTCTCAGTTTATCTTTTCAACCAGAACTGTTTAATATTATAGATCAGAAATCAAATGATGGGCCTACAGGTCAGATTTAGCCCACTACCTGTTTTTGTACAACCCTTAGCTAAGATTGGCCTTTACATCGTTTTAAAGGATTGCAAAAACCAGCC
The DNA here is from genome assembly GCF_009761245.1 of Sapajus apella. NCBI lineage: Eukaryota > Metazoa > Chordata > Mammalia > Primates > Cebidae > Sapajus > Sapajus apella. The sequence continues at coordinate 10,470,952 of NW_022436971.1, forward strand.
AACCAACCTAATAAAAGAATATCTAACAGAGATTATATGTGGCCTGCGAAGCTTAACATATTTACTGTCCAGCCTTTTATGCCTCGCCGTGTCTAAACTAAACTGCTCTGGTGGTTACACATGTATCATGAGCCCTTCTACTTATGTGCTTCCTCAAGAGCACTTTTACTGTCCTGTCTTTTTAAACAGTGTCATCCATCCATCCATCCATCCATCCATCCACCCACCCAACAGAGAAGCATTATGTCTGAGCCTCCATTCTGGGCTTTGGGAATGTAGCGGTAACAGGCAATAAGCAATAGAAACCCAGTGTGTCAGTTAGGAGGAAAAAATAATGCAGGGCAAGGAGAAACAGGTGGAGAGAGTGCCAGGTTTCATGGGGTCAGGGAAGGTCTCTCTGATAAGGTGACATTTGGGTCAAGTCCCAAGAGAAGTAGAGGGGCAAGTCATGAGGGTGCCTGGGAGAACATTCCAGTGACTGACGACTGTGAAGGCTCTGAAGGGGCCTGCAAGGGAGCTGGGGTGTTTGAAGTGGCCTGAGAGTGGAAGGCAGGGAGGGGACAGGATGAGAGAGGCAGGGTGAGGGGAAGGGCAGGTCGCACGGAGCCTGATAAGGCATGAAAGCCTGGCTTTTATTCTTAGTGAACTGGGAAGCCGTTGCATGGATTCTAGCAGAGGCGTGACTAGAGCAGCTGTGTGTTTTTAAGATACCATGGTGCTGCTAGGGAATTCTGTAGTAACAAAGCGACCCCAGTGTCACCATGACCCAGCACAAGAGAAGCCCCCTCAGGGGCCATACCCACTTGGGCTCTCCTCAAGCACCTTGTCAGGAAAAGGAGTGGGACTGGAAAATCGGGCGTGATTGCCTTAGCCACGTGAGTGATATATGACACACCTCTCATTTTTCATGGGCCCACCTAGTCACGTGACCTTATCTAACTACAAGGGGGTTGAGAAGCGTAGAGAAGTGGCTGGAATGTATGGTGGGAACCCCTGTCTGCTACAGCCCACCCTTTTATTCACCAAGCTTTCTTTCCACCACAGAAAACACTCTGCTCCTCCGCTAGAGGAAAGAACCCAGGGTCCTCCTCACTCCGTGCAGCCCAAAGTCTGCATAATTCGCAGTAGGCTGCGCTTCAGGTCCAGCTGTGTGATCCAAACTGTGAACTAAATGGACAAATCCTCTGACCTGCTTCCCCCACACCCACCCCGAGACACAACTTATATGGTGAAGCAGGGACAAGATAATGGCATTAAGCACTCACCTTGGAAAGGGAGATGATAAGAGACACCTGGCAGACACGACTGTGACACAGCTTAAAAATTCTGCTCTACAGACATTCTGAGGGCTTCCCTACTGTGGGGAGGCAGGGTCCTTAATTAGCCTTTAATTCTGCTTTGTAGGGGCAACCTTGTTGTCCTTTGTCCTCCATGACCCCAGTTCCTTCCCTCCAGGGAAGTCCTCTCCACTTCCTTCCTGGGCCACATGAGGAGTGGATGTTGGAGGCCTATACCCTCAAGATTGAAGGCCCAAGTATTAAGGTTTAGACACTCACAGGCATTTTTAACTCAGGTTTGTGGTTTCTTAGGCAGCACTGCTCTCAGAAATTTAATAGGATTCTTATTTATTTGACTTCTCTTAATGCCGTGTGCCCATAGCCACATCTACAGGGTCTTTTTGTTTGTTTTGAAATATTGTGCTATATATCTTTGATGTATCACCCCCATGCATTATCTCTCTCCACGTAAAGGGGGCTGGCTTAAAGCTGTCAGGTTTCTGTTTAAGGACGGCATCATTAATTGGATCTCTGCCCTGAGTCATTTTGTCCAAGTGAAAGAATTTACGCAGTGTCGCACCCTTGGTTTATCTCTTCCCTGAAGCATTTTAATCTTCTAAAAGTTTTAGTTGGCATTTGTTATATAAGGATTTCTCCTTCTTATGTCTGACTCATGGGGTCTAGAATTCCTAAGTTGATTTTTTGTTTGTTTGTTTGTTTGAACCCAGTATGGCCCTGAATTTCTGGGCTGTTTCTCTATTCTGTTTCTCCTGCTTGTGATATGGACAGTATTTCTTGCAATACCCGCAGCATTGTATAACATCCAACACACTTCTGGTGTTCCATTTCCCAGCCTCTTTAGAGCCGCAAGTTCATTAGGGGTATGATCTGCCCCCACAAATTACCACACATAATAGTTTTATTAAGTATTTTTATTGCATATCATAGATTACGGTGTTTTTCTTTTTCTTTTTTTTTTTTTTCAATGCCTGATACCTGAAAATCAAAGCCACATTGCTGCACTCTTCTACCTGTTATATGTCAGAATAAGCTAAGGTATGTAGTGGCTTTTGGTAGATAGTCCCTCATACACCTAATCCAGTAAAAGACCGCAAAGAGGCCTCTACCACAAAGTCACTTCAGGATCCAGGCTGATAGAAGCCTCATCATTTTGTATTGGCGCCATCTGGGCCCCATGTTCTCCTCAATTGTTATGGCTAAAACAGGGAAACTGGATGATGATCCATGTGGGTTTTTTTTATTGCTTGGCTCAGAAATGGTATATGTCACTTTTGCTCAGATTTCACTGGCTGAAAGACAGCTCATGCAAACTACAAGGGAATTGACAAATGCCGTGGAAGAGATGGAATGCTTGTGTTTGGTGAGCACCACTGTCTCTGTCACACTGGGAGGCAAGTTAGACCCATTGCAGTGCTCTTTATGAGAGCTGATGGCTGCTGGGAACTGAGTGGTGGCAGTGAAGGTGTTAGGAAGTGATTCCAGCCCAGGCATATTTTGAAGCTAGACCCAGTAAGATTTGCTGATGTCACTGATGATTCTTCAGTCCCTCTGCCCTCTTCTTACTGTATTATCTCCCATTGTGTACGTGGTTTCTTTGTGAGCCTGGTTCGTGTTTTTATCTCATTTTTATAGGGTTTGGAAAGTAGATGTTTAGAACCTATTTATTAAGTGATGAAACATATTAGCCACTTATCTTTATTTCACAAAATCCATTATTATTTTTAATAGTGATTACTAATTGCTGCAGGGAATAGTGAAAAATATAATCTTGGTTGGATATTATAGTAATTATGTATATGAATGTCATGTTAATGCTGTGAGCTTCAGAAAAGAATATTAAGAATAATGGTACCGTGGGGCCACTAGATACAGTAAAGAAATTGCCATTTTTTTTACTCTGGTACATTTTTTTCAATCATTTCTTTCTTTTACTTCTGTTCCTTCCATTATAGGACAGTTTAAAGAAAATAAATCTACTAGATGTAAATTCAGTGTTAAACATGTAGTTTTTAATCATACCCTGGAGTCTTTCAGCAATGAACCTGTTTTTAGAAAGTATAATAATAAAAAGCTTGAGTTAAGTAAAATGCCTCGTCAAAGAAAACCCCTTACATATTTTTAATCATAATATAATTCTGCTTCTTAGAGGTTCTGGCTAGCTTAGGAAAATTAACTTAGGATTGCATTTATTTACACTGTCTCGTTCAGTGTCAGGTTATATAGTTATTTTGAAATATTTAGTTCTCTGGAAGTACTATTTTAAATAGAAAAAAAATTTCTGATGACACTGTAGTGATGAAGTCAAATAATTTAATCTCTCGAAAAATTGTACCTGTCTCTCATAACCTACAGCAAGTTTTCTGAAAGCATAGACTTCAGGGTGAGGTCTAGCGTCAGTAATGCTGAGGAGACAGAGTTTATACATACAAAGTAGGTGGGTTATGCACTTGGATGTCGGAGCAGAGGACTTGCAAGTGGAATGCTTATAGAGGCTGGAGAAATAGATGAGTCTAGATTGATTCCAAGTGTCTCGGTAATGAAACATGACTAGGAATTTGCCTTGCAAAGAAGAGGGAAGGGAGCATTTCATTGAGACAACATGGCAAGTAAGGGCACCAGGTAATGACAAAGAGTCAGTGTGGCTGTATCTTAGGGTTTGGGTTACAATTATACCATGAAGTCAGAGGGTTAGCTGGGGGCCAGTTTATGACAGTTCTTGAGTTCCATGTTAAGAAATCTGGGGAGCTTATTTAAAAAAAAAGGTTTTTCTAAAAAAGAATTATATGACAAATTTATAAGGAAGATGAAAAAGTAACAGGGGAGCGGATGGCCTGTGTGTTTTACCCACTGGTCAAATTAAATGTCAGCATCTGTTTACGGAGCACTTAATATGGGCAAGGCATTGTGCTGTTTTACATATTATCTTATTTAAGTTCTTAAAATTGTGTAGTAGGAGGCAGTTTTTACATTTTGTAGATGAAGAAACAAAGGCTTGAAGCACTTTGTCAAGTTTACTAAAGTCACACCAGTAGTAATTATTAAACACAAATTTTCTGAATGTATTGTTCTTTCTGCTTACCATATATTCATTCCAGGGTTGGTTGACAAAGGCAAGTCAAGTTGTGGACAACAGTGATCTCATCTGGACCTATCTAAGGGGATAGGAGCCCATTGTTTCATCCAGGACCCTGTTTCCTGCACATGTGAATTAGCTGTCTATCCCTGTTCTTAGCCAGTCTGTTTTTGAAACTCTTCCACATCACACAATAGGCTGGGAAGAGTATATACATTTGACTGGCTGATATAGCCAAATAATTTCCCAAATTTATATTTCTTGCGGAAATAAATGTGAATAGAAAAAAAAAGATTCACTCTACTATAAATTTTAACTCTTATTTGGCCTTGATTTGGTCATTTAGCATTCAACCAGCATGCACTCTCTAATAAACTCAGAGCCTGTGAGGATGCAGAAATGATTGAGTGGATGTTGTGTGATGTAACGTGGCAGGGAGCGCTGACTTGTAACCAAGTGTTCTGGATTCCAGTTTTTACTCTTCTCACTCACACGATGGATGAACCCTAACATACCACTTAGCCTCCTGGAGCCCAGTCTCTCCGTCTACATAATGAGAGGAGGGGTGGTCTGTTGAACTAAACACAGATCTAGTATCTTGTATTTCTGAATCACAGGGAGAGACTCACAGTTTATTTGTGGGAAAACACAGTAACATAATTAATACTTGTCAGTCAATCGTGGCTTCTAATTTTTTTAATGGCTTAGAGCCAGAAATCTGGTAAGAAGTGGGGACTAGAGAACTTGTTTGAAAGCTTTATTTGCAATGCATTTCCAGTGCTGTTGGAAATAGTACTTTCCTAAAGATCTCTTATCAGTATTTATATAGGATTAGGAAAATGTCACCTATTAGCATTTTAATGTCATAATTCCGTGTTAAGTGACTTGGAGGGAGCTAGTAGGAAAGAGAGGGTGGGGGGCAGCTTACCTCCTGGTGCAGTCACTCATGCTATGTGTTTCAGCCTAGTCCTGCTTTTCAGAATGACCAGACGTGTATAATGACTGCCTTTAGGAAATAGAAAAAAAATGAGACTTTTGTTGTAGGAGTCTTTATCTCTTTTTATTTCAAAAACAAAAACAAAAATAAAAACAAACCACTTCAGGAGTTCACCTCATATTTCTTTGAGGATATAGTAACAATGTCCTTGAGTAGCTGGCAGGAGACTGTAATCCAGGATCTGAAGCAGCACCAATCAGTGAGGCCTGAGAAGGCGCCAGAATTTCTCAGAGGTAACTCCCTCTTCTATCAGCAAAGCTCAAAGTTTAGACTTAGTTTTGTATTCTTGAGGGTAACAGCTTAATATTTTAATATTAGAAAAATATAACTCCTACACATTCTTGAGAATAAGTGAGCTTAGTATTTTATTAATTAGAAAAATATAACTCCCATATACCTTACACAGTATACAGGAGTCTGATGCATGTCACTGAATAAATGGGTGAAAACAATGTTGTTATAGAAATTTTGGAAAGTAGAAAAGAAAAAAAAAGTTCATAATCCTAACACCTTAATACAGCTAGTGCTCGACTTACGACCACGATTGGTTCCGACAGACCGGCCGTAACACGATTTGGTCATAAGTTGAGTAGGCTATATGTACAGTACTGTGAAATGATGTTATAAAAATCTTTAAGTCATATTTTATCATAATTTTCTTTGTTCATTTTATGCCATTTGTATCATCTCTACACCATTTTGTTTCTTATTTTTACATTCGTCAGGTTTAAGTAAAACACTGCATTACCAGTACAACTGGTTTAATATTTGCAAAACATACAAAATTACAAAATACAGGTGCATACAAAAATACAAAATACAGGTGTAAAAAATACCATAGGAAACATTTTCCCAATTGCACTCGGAGATGGTAGTGCTGCCGGAAGCTGGTCCGCACTGTCGTACGCCCAGCTGGGCAACGTTTGCGCTGCCAGACGCTGAGCAGTCATGGCTAGCGATTGTGGTCGTAAAGTCGAATGATCGTAAGTTGTGTAGGTCGTAAGTCGATCAATACCTGTAATATATACGTGTATGTCTGAATATGTTGTACTGGCCTGAGCATAGAAAGTTAACTGGCCGGAGCATAGAAAGTTAACACCAAGATAAAAGTATGCCAAATTGCAGGGTCTTTATTGCCGGCGGTCACGGAGGACTCGCGTCTCTTCAACTCGTGGCCCTGAAAGGAGAGTGTCAAGACCTTTTATACCCATAAAACCACCTCAGGAGTGAGGGTGAGGGTCAGGGGTGGGGGTGAGGGGCTTCAGACTTTCTGAGAGCTAGTGGATTCTGTAAATCACTTCCTGGGCGGAGATGAGGGTGAGGGTCTCAGACATTCCGAGGGCCAGGGGACTTTGGACATTCTGATTGTTACTTAAGTGGTTCAAAAAAGTCAAGATTAGCATTTGTTTACACATTGTCTGGGTAGGGTGGAAATTACTGTCCTTAATTACTTTTTACAAGTCGCAGGGGCCAAGATGGCATGGGTTTGGACTGCTTGCCTGTCACATTTGGGCTGCAGAGAGCAGTTTCAATAGAAAGCCGAGGTATGGTTGAGGTGTGCAGTTTTATGGGGCTTTTACCATGTCACAAATACATATTTAATATATTTGTATATATACATATACTTTATAGGCATGTACAGGTTGAATATCCTGGATCCAGGAATCTGTAATGCTCCATGATCTGAGGCTTTCTGAGTGCCAAAATGATACTCAAAGGAAATTCTCATTGGAGCATTTTGGGTTTCAGTTTTGAATTAGGAATGCTAAATTAGCAAGTATTCTAAAATTCAAAAGAAATCTGAAATCTAAAATACTTCTGGTTCCAAACATTTCAGATAACGGATACTCAACCTGTATATACACAGATAAGATACACACACACACACACACACACACACACACACACAGGTTGTATGTGTATATATACATAAAATAGAAAAAATATAAAATGCAGATATAGTTTAAAGTTTAATGTAAACATTATCTAGAGAGTTTTATGTCCTGATTTCTAAGATTTAACATTCTATGACAAACATACTCCAAAATGCATTAGTTTTTATAGTTCTGATTTTAATGACTATATAATATTCTAGTCAGTTATTTATTATAAACTAATTATCATTTCTTCTATCAATTAGATTAATTTAGAGGTTATATTGATAGTCTTATTCCAGTTAAAATCTTTATGCCTGTATTTCTTTCCTTCTTTTGACTTTTTTCCTTATAATAAGTGAACAGAACCTGGAATACGGTTCTAGAAATGACTCCTCATTTTTGCAGCAGTCAGTGTGAATACTAGTTTCATCACTTTACCTGCTTTGGATATTAACATTTTTAAAAAATCTTAATTAGTAGTTTAATTTTGTTTTCTTCACAGAAGAAAAACTAATATAAAAGTGCTATTTATTGGTTAAAATCATATATACAAAAATTTCACTAACTCATTAACACTGAATATGCAATATGTAATAATGCAATGTTCTTTTGTCTCACTATTACATAATTCTTTTTTTAAGCTGTCTGTGGAAGTCCGTAAAGAGATAACTAGAAAGGCTATTAAGACAGTCAAACATTTTATTGAGAAGCCAAGGAAAAGAAACTTAGAAGATGAAACTCAAGAAGCTGTGGATTCTAAAGTTACCTATGCAGATACTTTGAGTCATCTGGAGCAGTCACTTGCTCACCTGGAAACCCTGAGTCATAGTTTCATCGTTTCTCTGAAGAATAGTGAGCAGGTAAAGAAATGGAAACTTCTGGATGCTAGCTCTGTATTAGTATATTCTTTCTTTTTTCCTCTACAGTTACATTAGTAGTTTTGATAGGGTTTTCAGACTTGCAGATATCTTTGAAAATGGTTCTCAAGCCTTTATTGGTTAACCTCTTATTACCTGATTGTCTGTTCAGTTTCTACTTCTTTCAAAACGATTTTAAGCCACTCGGTACAGTTGATGTGGGGAGATGGAGGAAGCAGATGAGACGGTAGAAGTGGAGATGGTAGCAGGAGTTGAACACTGGATAGCTGCCTGGAGTTGGGGGAGTGGCCTCTAAAATTAAGAAATGAGAAGACGGTGGTTCTCAGGCTTTACTTCTAGCTGGTAGAAAAAATAAATAAAAAATAAAATTTTGGTTTTGTTTTTCCCCCTAATTTTCAGAAAAAATCAGAAATAGCCTCTTACTAGACCCTGCTTTTTGTTAAATGCGTGCCCTTATCCTGTTTTTATGTTGCATGTTTCCAAAATAAAATATAACTTCATTAAGAGGAATTTTTTGACTACTAAAATTGTTCCTAGTTGGTTTCTAGTTCCTTGGTGTCTCAGAAACACCACCATAAAGTTTGGGCTCCCCTGCCCGTGATGAGGTTTGAAGACCCACGTGTTAGGACTGGACGATGAAACCAGAAGCTCTCTGAGGCCCTGAGAGATTTTGTTCTATATTCTAACAATTGTGGGATTTGAGATAAAAGTTTCTATAACTGGAAACGGTGCTTAGGATTTATAAGTGAAAACAGTGCTTAGATATATGAATAGTATTCCATTTGCCCTTTAATACTATGGTAAATGAACCTTATAAGTGGCCGTTAACCTCCTCTTTCATTTTTCTTAAACCTTACACATTTATTGAATTGCATTCTTGCCTTGTAGAATGACTAGAAGGATCAGTCAGTGGTGAGTTCAGATGATGAGCAAATGGGAGACTTCAAAATTTGTACACGACATAAATGCAAAGCCCTCATTGAAAAGATAATGGGAAGAAAAAGTTTGATAGAAATGTTATTTCATTTTGTGTTTGGGAGTGCCTATTTATCTGTCTAATGAGTAATGTTAAATAATGATATGAACAATGTAGAAGCTTTCGCAGGGAACAAATTGGCTTTACCAATCTTGATTTTATCCTACTGACATTTACAGTACTACAGTTCATAATTATGAGAACTAGAGTAAAATTAGAATCTTCAAGGAAAAGTGACTTATACTTATTAGTGTAAATTTTTAAGTACTTATTTTTTAAATGAACACATTTAAAATTATTTTTAAAATCATATTATTTTTAATATACTTTTTAAAACCCAGAGTAATTTGTCATTACTCTCTTTGAAACAAGTATTGTCTCCCTTCCTTCCTTCCTTCCTTCCTTCCTTCCTTCCTTCCTTCCTTCCT
>NW_022436971.1:10480488-10558891 GCF_009761245.1 Sapajus apella
TTCCTTCCTTCCTTCCTTCCTTCCTTCCTTCCTTCCTTCCTTCCTTCTCTCTCTCTCTCTCTCTCTCTCTCTCTCTCCCCCCCTTCTTTCCTTCTTTCCCTCCCTCCCTCCATCTCTCCCTCCTTCCTCCTTTCCCTTTCCCTTTCCCTTCTTTTTTCGAGGCAGGGTCTCACTTTGTTTCCCAGGCTGGAGTACAGTGGCACAATCTTGGCTCACTCACTGCAGCCTCTACCTCCTGGGCTCAAGTAATACTCCCACCTCAGCCTCCTGAGTGGCTGGGACTACAGGTGTATACCACCACACCTAACTAATTTTTTTTATTTTTTGTAGAGACAGAGTTTTGTCGTGTTGTCCAGACTGGTCTCAAAGTCCTGGGCTCAAGCTATGCACCCACCTTGGCCTTCCAGGTGTGAGCCACCATGCCCAGCCACAAGTATTATCTTTCATTGCCTAGAATAGTTTATGGGGATTCAAAGAGCTTATTGATAAAAACATGTTTGTTTCATCTAAGATATGATATAAAATACCATATAGCTACTTGTGAGTACCACTCAGTCAGACTTTGGATGGTCTATAATAGGAAACTCTTGAGGTTCTTAAATTAGACATTTTTAAATTTTATTAAGGCAACTTTTATAGCAAAAGCTGGGAATAACCTCCAACCCCATGCATTTTCCCTTTTATAGTTCAGACCTTCATTTTAACTGCCTTAATTATATACCCATTAAAAAAATCTTATATCCTCATGAAGGTTAATTTAATAAAAGTTAAAGGCCTTCATCCTATAGAGCCTCAGTTCCCTCTTCTCTTAGGTGAGGATACTAGGAATTGCCCTGCTTAACTCATAGGGATTTTTCTGAAATAGAGACTTTCACAGTGCGCAGAATAGCAACATGATACTTTATGTGCCCAACTCCCAGCTTCAGCAGTTACCAAAACGTGCCCAGTCTTCATGCATCCCGCTGCCTTCCCTTACCTTGCTCTTGTGGATTCTGAAGCAAATCGCAATTGTATTTTCATTTTATTCATAAATACTTCCCTGTCAGTCTTTAAAAGATACTTTAACCACTAGAACATGATCACTAGCAAAGAAATTAATAGACATTCTTTAATATCAGATATTCAATTAATATTCAGATTTCTCTCATGGTTGGTTTGAAAGACAAAACAGCATATGCAGGATGACAAAGGAAACTATAAAGAATCTGGAAATTGTTATTAAGTGACTGTATTTGGTATGCCAGAAAACAATAGCTTGCCTCTTGTTTCCTAAATTATTTGTTATAACATTTGCTTTTACAGAAATTATCAAAGAGAGGCAGGCAGTGTGGCCTAGGGCAGGGGAATAGACTTTTGGGTTCTAAGCTCTGCTAATTGGTAACCATGTGACTTTGGTCATGTTACTTAATCTCTTTGGTCTTTAGTTTCCTTTATTATAACATGAAACTAAAAATTCTTGCAGGGTTATTACAAGTATTAATTTAGATATCATATGTATAATACCTGGGATTACATAGTTGTAGCTCAGTAGATTATGAATATTATGTGATTGTAGTGCATTAGTAATAATAATAGAAAAGCTCATACTTTTGAGCATTACTTTATTCCTGGAGTGCTGAAGAACTAACTTTTATGTGATCTCAGTTAATGTTTGCAATATCCTCTATTCACACAACCCTATTTTCCTCATCCTCATTTTATAGATGCTGAAATTGGAGATCACAAAGGCGCACTAACCAACGAACAGTAAAGCCAGAATTTGCCCTCAAACATGGGTGATTCTAAGCTATGCTCTTAGTATAGCTTAAGCCTAAGCTCTTAGTAACTAACTAATACATGCCCTGTGGTATGGTGTTGCTGCTTGTCATGTATTTGGTTCTAGGATCTAACTATGTTTCACTTTGTGCATGTGGATACATTTAATTTCTGTTTATTACTTAAGTGTTGATTACCACATCTTTACAGGAAACCCTGCAAAAATACGGTTACCTCTATGATCTGTCCCGGTCAGAAAAAGAGAAACTTCGTGATCAAGCCGTGGCTATTTGTTTAGATGGTCAGCCTCTAGGAATGATTCAGCAGCTGCTAGAGGTGGCAGTTGGCCCTCTTGACATCTCTCCCAAGGATATAGTGCAGAGTGCAATAATGAAAATAATTTCCGCATTGAGGTAAGCTAGAAATTAGTCATTGCGGAAAACCTCAGGTGACACTTTGTCAGTAATGGTGCCTGCTAACGGTTGCTAAACTATCATATATAAATAAATCACTTATAAATTTTGAAGGACTTTACAAAAGTGAGAGATTATTTTTAGAGTTCTCATAGTCTTATGTCTTCGGAATGGAGACCATGAAATGTCTCATTGTTGGTATTGTGTATGACATCTTAAGAAGCTACGTTGTAATCCCAGCACTTTGGGAGGCCGAGGCGGGTGAATCACGAGGTCAGGAGATCGAGACCATCCTGGTAAACATGGTGAAACCCCGTCTCTACTAAAAATACAAAAAATTAGCTGGGCATGGTGGCGCGTGCCTGTAATCCCAGCTACTCAGGAGGCTGAGGCAGGAGAATTGCCTGAACCCAGGAGGTGGAGGTTGTGGTGAGCCGAGATCGCGCCATTGCACCCCAGCCTGGGTAACAAGAGCGACACTCCGTCTCAAAAAAAAAAAAAAAAAAAAGAAGCTACGTTATTTCTGGTTGGACCCCCTTTTACAACCTTCTCTTGAAATAAGGGAAAGGCCAAAATGGCATTTGACACAGGTAAGTAAGTTTCAGACTGTCCTGGGACTTCAATATGGTTTTTCAGATTTTACCATTTCTAATTCTCATTCTTTGTAGTAGTGGGAAAATGGTTCCCAGAAGGTTCTTTTGAAAAACGCAAGGCAAGGTTAATCATATACTGCTGATGTTAGACATCTGCAAAGTGTCTTTAGACATTATTTACCTGCAATTAATGGCACAGAACTGACAATTGAGAAATTCTTGCTTTGTGTCGATATTCGGGTACCTTTGTAGGAATGTATCCAAGAGGATTAGAAAAGAGGGAAAAGTGAAGCTAAGAAAATAATGAGGCATCAACTGCTTTCCGTGAATAATGCAATTAGGCTAAAAGATTTAGTTATGTTTAATTTATTCTCCTTTTAAGCATTCTTTTTAATTCTGTATTGCTCTTGAGGAACTTTTTGATTAAATGCATGTCAGTTTTCTGCAGCTGAACTGAAATCAAATGAGCCTTTATCAGTCTAATTACCCCAGCCTCATACAGTTTTTACCTTAATGCTCTGAGGTATCTATCAATTTTATATATAGGCAGATATATAGAATTTTATAACATTTTGTAAAAGAACACATTTCAAATTAATAAAGCTTTATTTTATTGTTTGCTTATTATGAGTTTTAGATGTCTGTTATAAGAACCAGTGTCCCCTTTCAAATGATGACAGATATGTTTTGGCCACATTTTGTACCTTTTGGATTCTCGTTATCTTTTTATTATTTCTTTGTTTTCTTTATTATACTTCAAGTTCTGGGGTACATGTGTGGAACGTGCAGGCTTGTTACACAGGTATACATGTGCCATGGTGGTTTGCTGCATCCATCACCCCCCTCATCTATGTTAGGTATTTCTCCTAATGCTATTTTTATTATTTGTTAAACCAAGTTTTAGAGGGAGCTCACAAAAATATGCATTTGGAAAATTAGTTTTTGATGAATTTCGTTTATTTCTTAAAAATTGCCCAGTTTCATGAATAATTAAAATATGATGAAATAGTTTTACATTTATAATTTTTTGACATAAATTATACTTCCCTTTCCCTGCATCCAATTCTACCACTAAAGATTTGGTTCTGATGTAGTAAATGATATACTTGGTACACAGAAGACATTCAGTAAATGTGAATTAAATCTTCAAGCAATGGAAGGAAAAGGGAACTTAAGGAATTCAGCTGCCTCTGTTTCTAAGGAAAAGAAATTTTTATTGACAGTATTTATAACATTTACCTTTTAGGAAGTTAATAAAATTTAGTAGGTACATGAAAGTAACCAAATCTAGTAGTTCATTTATATCATTAAATTATTTGAAAAACTTATCTAAAATATTTTTTTTCCTTTATTGCATTTTCAGGATTCACTAGGTTCTACACATAACATCTGTAAAATGGGCATAATAATAGTACTTGTCTCATAGGGTCTTGCGTTTAATACGTGGCAAAATACATGTGAACTATTTAGCAATGCCTGGCACTTATTAGTAGCAAATAAATATTAGTACTTTTTTAAAAAACTTCAACTGGAGGATTTAAATCATTGTTACATTTAATACTTAAACTAGCTCATTCATTTAATGTTCAATGAATATTTTTTGAATGACACAGTGCAAGTAGATTGTGTTATTCTCTTGATAGGAAAAGGTGCATATATTAGACTGAGCTCCTTAAGAGCAGAAAATGTTTCATTAGCACCTAGTGTAGGGCTTGGTACATTTGTAAATAATGACATAGCACAAATGACTATGGGTAGGCGGTATACTATGCCAAAATCCAACCAGGTTCATTTGAATATGTGAATACCAAGTTTATTTCTGAGACTTGCGTGATCCTTTTCTGAATCAGTTTCTCTCTCTTTTCACAGTGGAGGCAGTGCCGACCTTGGTGGGCCAAGGGACCCACTGAAGGTTCTGGAAGGTGTTGTTGCAGCGGTCCACGCCAGTGTGGACAAGGGGTAAGACTAGAATAGTATTATTAAATGGCCTTCTTCATTAAATGGCTTTCCTCAGAGTCTTAGAATTGCTCTCAGTATCCTTATGTATGAGGCTTCCAAGACTAAGTCACATTTTTAGGTGTTTTCTGAAGGAAGAACTGAGGACCTGCATGGGCAAAGAGCGGCTCTGCACCTAGAGACCTGGTGTTCTTAGCTCTGTGCTGACCCCACCGGCTCCAGGTCCTGCTTGCCACGGAGAGCATTGTTTTCTCTTGCCTCCTTCATAGCCATTAGAAATAATAATCATTCTGTCAGGGCAGAAACTGCTCTGAGCTTCCTACAAGATAAGGTATTCTCATCTCCAGCACATTAACTCTATCGATTAAGTATGGAAATTCCTAGTTTGAGTGTATATGTTCTTTTTAAAAAAGAAAAAAAAAAAACTCTGCCTTGTTTTAGGACTCAAAGTATACAGGCTTTATAAGCCTAGAAGGATGCTACTTTTAGAAAGGACTTTTAGAAAGAAATTTTCATTCAGTTACAGTGGTATTGATAAGAAAAAGGGCAACCACAGATGAACAGTTATGCACGTCCTCAAAGTTTACAAAGGCCTTTCCTATGCCTAATATCCATGTCAGCCATATAAGACCTCTCCCCAATTTTCCTTTTTTAATTGGAAATATGATAGAGTATAATGAAGATGGGTTTGAGAAAACTCCTCATAGTTCCACTTGGTAATATAATTCTTTTTATTTGCATGTTGCCTACCAGTTATTATTCAGGTACAGATATCTTTTCATATTGTTTCAATTGAAATGTCTAGACTTTTGTATTCTACCTTATTTACTTGCTATTGTAACACTTTCCATTGATCTTTGTAGATTTAATGATTACTGTGATTATTATTTCTAACGGCTGTATATGTTGTTGCCATTTTCAGAGGAGGACCTAAAAGCTCAGAGAGAGGAATTGACTTGCCCAGAGTCATAGAGCTGGGAAATAGAACCAGGATTCCACCCGGGCTCTAAATGATAACATAGTACTCAGATGCTGATGCCTTCACTCTATTTCCCTGTGTTGCTTTGTGCACAAGGTTTGAGTGACAGACTGTAGAATGAGCTATGTAGGTGAAGATGGAAAATCACTGCAAGCAGGGGCCTCTGCTTCCTGTGCCTTTTACCTGGCAGTGTTTCTAAATCCCTTTGCTTATAGTTCTTCAGATTGGAAAGTCCCTGTAGCAGTGGCTTATTTTGTCCCCACATTTTAAAAAGAAATGAATGATTCATTGGGTTTACTGTGTGCCATGCTGTGTGATAAGTCACAAAGGGGTCACATGGGTAAGAAATAACCTCTAACCCTAAGGAGTTCACAGTCCTGCCCGGGAGATGAACTGGCCTGTAGCCATTGTCACTGTCCTGTACGGAAGTCAGAGTGGAGGGAGTAGTGGGGCTGGATACGCAGGGGTGACACAGAGCAGGTCAGTGAAAGAAGAGTCTGTTTTGAGGAGGTAGATGAGGGTATTTCAGGCTGAGGAAGCTGCCTGAGCAACTGCACACGCAGCAGGTAGCAGAGCAGGCAGAGATGCTGCATGGGAAACGCTCACCCTCCTCCCAGGGCCCATCTCACTGCTGCCATCTCATTCCCAGCTTGTCAGTGAGTTCTCAGCCATCAGCTCCTAGGGAGCTGCCTTCAGCAGTGCAGCTTCTCTTAGGCCAGGTTGACTCTGGATCCTGGCCTCCCAAGGGTCTCAACAGGTACTGTTTTAGGCCCCTTTAAATTGGGCTTCTTAGTCTTGTCTCACTGGGACATCTCAAGAATATTAAAAGGCAATGTGTTTTCTTAGTGAATTTCTAGCCACATATACAGAAGAATCCACTTTGAGACTCACTCTAATACAGACTGTTTTTTAAGGTTGGAAGAAGATGTTAGGGATTGGGGAAACAGAACAAGATCTTACTTTTTATTCTAGAGACACAGAATAACAAAGCCGTCTTAACAACAATAACAAAAAAACTTCAGTGAACTTTTCTTCCTTTTGCCTAAAAAACAGAAGAAAGGCAAAGCCATAACTTTAATTTTGGCAAGTACTTTTTGGATCTGCAGTTAAACCTGACACTTTTTGTTTGGGTTTCTCTTCCCAGTAACGTGCGTGGCAGTATTATGTACCTAATTTCTTTTTAAGCACTTTATGCATTACTCATATATCTTCTTCATCTTCTTTTTTTATTTTTTTTATTTTTTGAGATGGAGTTTCGCTCTTGTTGCCCAAGGGAGTACAATGACACGATCTCGTCTCATTGCAACCTCCACCTCCCTGCCTCAGCCTCCCGAGTAGCTGGGATTACAGGTTCCTGCCACCACGCCTGGCTAATTTTTGTATTTTTAGTAGAGCGGGGTTTTGTCATGTTGGGCAGGCTGGTCTCGAACACCTTACTTCAGGTGATCCACCCACCTCGGCCTCCTAAAGTGTTGAAATTACAGGCATGAGCCACCGCACCCAGCCCACATATCGTTTTATCTTTTTATGTTGGTGCAAATATTATTTGCTTTTATTAAATTAAATTTTTTTATATTATTTAGTTTATACATAATAATTGTACACGTTTATGTGGTACAGTGTAATGTTTCTTTTTCTTCTTCTTTTTTTGAGACTGAGTCTCGCGTTGTTGCCCAGGCTGGAGTGCAATGGTGCGATCTCGGCTCACTGCGACTTCCGCTTCCTGGGTTCAAGTGATTCTCCTGCCTCAGAGTCCTGAGTAGCTAAGATTACAAGTGCCCACCACCATGCTCAGCTAATTTTTGTTTTAGTAGAGACAGAGTTTTACCATGTTGGCCAGGCTGGTCTTGAACTCCTGACCTCATGTGATCTGCCCACCTCAGCCTCCCAAAGTGCTGGGATTATAGGCATGAGCCACCGCATCTGGCCTATAATATTTCAATGAATGTATACATAGTATAATGATAAAATTGGTATAATTACCATATCCATCACTTTAAACATTTATCATTTCTTTGTGGTGACAACATTCAAATTCCTCTCTTCTAGTGATCTTGAAGTATACAATACATTGGTATTTGCTGTAATTCATCCTGCTATATAAATAAGACACCAAAACTTACTCTTCCTGCCCAATTGTAACTTTGTGCCTATTGAACATCTTCTCCCAGCACTCCCCACTTCACTCCCAGCTTCTGGTAACCACCATTCTACTCCCACTTCCATGAAATCAACTTTTTTAGATTCCACGTATGAGTGAGATCATGTGATATTTGCCTCTGTGCCTGGCTCGTTTCACTTGACATAATGTCCTCCAGGTTCATCCATGTTACTGCAAATGACAGGATTCCACTGTTTTGTGGCTGAATAGTATTTATATGTATGATATTTTCTTTATCCATGAACATTAAATGGGCATTTAGGTTGATTCCATATCTTGGCTGTTGTGAATAGCACTGCAATAATCATGGATGTGCAGAAGTTTCTTCAGCATACAGATCTCATTCCCTTTGGATATATACTCAGTTATAGGATTACTACATCAAATGGTAGTCCTATTTTCAATTTTAGGGACACCTCCATACTGTTTCCCATAACAGCAACTAATTTACATTCCCATCATCAGTGTATGAGGGTCCCCTTTTCTCTGCATCCTGGCCAGCATTTGTTATTTTTTGTCTTAACTGAGGGAAAGTGAAAACTCATTGTCATTTTGGTTACATTTCCTTGATGATTAGTGATGTTGAACATTTTTTTTCCCATAGATTTATTGGGTGTTTATATGTCTTTTTTTGAGAAATGTCTCCTCAGCTCTATTGCTTCTTTTAAGTCATATTGTTTATATTGAGTTGTTTGAGTTCCCTGTATATCATGAATATTAATGCCTTATCAGATGTGTAATTTACAAATACTTTCTCCAATTATATAGGTTGTCTCTTCACTTTATTGATTGTTTCCTTTGATATACAAAGCTTTATAGTTTGATGTAATTCAGAGTAATATCTGTTTTTGCTTTTGTTGCCTATGCCTTTGAAGTCTTATTCAAAATACCTTTGCTCAGTCCAATTTTATAAAATGTTTGTCTTATGTTTTCTTCTAGTAGTTTTATGTTTTTGGGTTTTACATTTAAGTCTTTAATTCATTTAGAGTTGATATTTGTAATATATGGTGAGAGAAGTCCAATTTCATTCTTTTTCATGTGGTTACCTAATTTTCTCAGCACCATTTATTGAAGAGACTGTCCTTTTTCCAGTGTGTGTTCTTGGAGCTTTTGTCAAAAATCAGTTGCTGTAAGTGCATGGATTAATTTCTGGGTTCTCTGTTACATTCCATTTGTATGTGTATCTGTTTTTATGTCACTACCATGCTGTTTTGATTACCGTAGCTTTGTTGTATATTTGAAGTCAAGCAGTGTGATGCCCCCAGTTGTGTTTGTTTTAGGTATCCAGGGTCTTTTGCCTTTCCATATTAATTTTAAGATTTTTTTTTCTGTTTCTGTGAAGAATGACATTGATATTGTGCTAGGGATTGCATTGAATCTGTAAATCACTTTGGGTATTATGGATGTTTTAACAGTATTCTTCCAATCCATGAACATGGAATATCATTCCATTTATTTGTGTCTTCTTCCATTTTTTCATCAGTGTTTTATAGTTTTCATTGTTGAGGTCTTTTACCTCCTCGGTTAAGTTTATTATTAAGTATTTTTTTCACAGCTGTCTTATCAATGAAATTGCTTTCTTAATTTCTTCTTCATATTGTTTGCTATTGGCATATAGAAATGCTGCTGATTTTTGTATATTGATTTTGTATCTGCAGCTTGACTAAATTCATAATAGATGCTGAAAAAGCATTCCATAAAATTCAACATCCCTCCATAATAAAACTCAACAAGCTGAATATGGAAGGAACATAACACAGTAAAGCCCATCTGTGTCAAACCCAGAGCTAACATCATACTTAATGAGGAAAAGTTGAAAGTTTTTCCTCCCAGGTTGGAAGAAGACAAGGATGCCCATTTTCACCACTTGTATTCAACATAGCACTAGAAGTTCTATTCAGAGCAATAAGACAAGAGAAAGAAGTAAAAGACATCCAAATGGGAAAAGAGAAAGTCAAATTGTCCCTGTTTGCACACAGCATGATCATCTGTATAGAAAGTCCTGAAGACTCCCAAAAAAAAGTGTTAGAATCATTTACTCTTTGTTTGCAGCTTCTGCCTTACCCAGAAAGCTCTCTTTTCCTCTTCTTTTATCTGTGCTAATATTAAGTAACTTAAAATTATAACACCTAGACAGGCCACCTGTACAGATGGCTTTCTTTTCAATTTAATCACATTCTTCCCTCTAGACATGGGAGTTGAGTATTTTAAGGATTTTAAATTAGCCAAAGACCTTTCATAACATCTACAATTAAAGGTAGGACAAAGGAATCAATTATTTGTGTATATGAAATTTCTTTTTTGCATATATATGCTATCTTATGTATTTTGTAACATCATAAATTTAAAGAATATAATATCAGTTTCCTGTTTGTGTCAAGAATTTGTTTGCTTAAGAAAAGTAAGTCTTTTTTAAAAAAATTCAACAGCTAAGAATGTTCTAAAAGAATATATCTGTTAAACCTGGAATTAAGAAAATACCGCTATCAAATATTTTAAAAACAAGCAAACAGACAAAAAATCCTAATGAACATCTACTTCCTCTATGCCAAGACTTTGGAAAGGTGCTATTCAGTAACTCACTTAGTTCTCAGAACAAACTTAGCATACAGAAATTGTCATCTGCATTTCACAGTTTAGGAAATGAAGCTCAGAGAGGCATGCATTTCTCTCACCATATCACCTCCATTTGACATTAAAGAGCCAGCACAGGAAAGCAAAGCTGTGCTTCTCACACTTAATTCTGCATAGGAACTGCCTGGGGATCTTATTAAAGTACAGATTTTGATTGAATAGATCTGGGTGGGACCTGAAATTCTCCATCTCTAACCAGCTCCCAAGCGATATCCAGTCCGTGGAAGAACTTTGAGTAGCAAGGTCCTAGGCATGACTTCCCTCACCTTTCTTGTGGCTTTGACGTGCTTCTCTCTGCCTTTGCCTTATTTCCCTTTCTACTTCTTGCCGTCATCTAGCTTTAAAATCTTCCTAACAAGAATGTCTCACAAGCATGAGCCAGTATATTCGTGATTCTCAAAAGGATATATAGAATTAAATTCACTCAGATAACAGGTAATTAATGCAGAATTCCTGTGTGCAATATTCAAAAAAATAAGAAAGATTTCCTTCAAAACTATTGAGTTTTGGGGGGGTTTTGATTGTTTAAATTGCTACTTCACCGGTGTCAGCTTCAGCTGCCTTCAAGTTTCATATAAATATTGAACAGTGTCACATAATTCAGACTTTATTAAACTCTTTGCTATTATCTAGGGATTTCACATATTTTTAAAGTGAAAAGAAAGAGAGAGAAAAATAAAAGAGAAGAAAGAACGGCTCACCTAGAGCAAATTGAATCTGATTTTTATTTTCCTCTTCCTGCTCTGTGAGGCAAAGTAAATCATCCAGTGTTCTCTGAGCACCTGCAGTGCATGGGGCCTTATGTCCTCTAGGGTTGAGCCCTCCTGAAAGCCATGGTCACATCCCAGGATGGTGGGTCCACTCTGTTCCTGCAGTATTTCTTAGATCACTTCAGGCTGTATTTACCACTATCAGCTCTGCCGTGTTACAGCAAGGTGTGCCCACGCTTTCACTGATGAGTGAAGCCCAGCAAGATACTCTTTTATTTTCTTATTTTCATTATGCCCACAGTTCTCCAGGAACCCAGGAAGATATTCTGGTTTGGCATATATTTGAAAGCAGCCACAAAGAAGTGGAATTGTGTGCATACCAAAATCCTTACCTTTCCAGAAATTTTTCTTTTAATGTAACTTGATGATTTTCTTAAAGCCACCCTTTTTATATTGCTGCAGTACCATTCACACATTGGTTTGTTTGCAATTATCTCTTATTCCTTGCCCATTGCCCCTGCTTCATGGGAGCTGATAAATAGAAGACATTCTCCTGGGAAATAACCTGCCCCACCTGCTCCATATGTCGTGAGGAAAGTGTGCGTAGTATGTGGGTCAGTTTATAAATGGAGGCACAGGACCTACGTGGAATGAGTGTTGGTGTCCCTCACTGTTAGCTCACTTGTATGTACTCCTCCCTCCCTCCGCTGGGCTTCAGAGGAGGTAGGCAGTGGGAGAGCCTGGAGGGAAGCAGAAGGCTCAGCCAGGCCTTGTCTAAAGGAGGCAGCTGCTGCCTTGGCCGAAGCTTATTTTTGCCACTGTGTTGCTGTCATCCAGTTTTTAAACAGGAGCTGGAACGTCCTGACTCTGTGTATGTGTCTGTGAAATTCCTTAATTTTGAAGCATTGGCATCTACTGTGCAAGCCAGCCACAAAATCTGGTTGCCAGATTCTTTCATTATGAAAGAGACCTAATGTCCCTTCAGACTTCAAATTCTATGGCATTTACATTTAAAAGAAATCTCAAATATGTGTGTTTTGCTTGCTTGAATGCAGGCTTGCTTTCTTGCATTCTCAAATAAGAACATTTTATTTTGATTAGTGCATCATGATTTATAAAATGCTTTTATATTTACCGTCTCCTTTAATGGACCTTAACTATTTGAATTTAAGTTTGGGTTATCTTTGTATGTGTATGCCATGTAGAACCCAAAAACTCTCTTACTGAAGATTCACTTATTTATATTCTTAAAATCTGTCTTCTTGCTTTGATTCAATAATTTCCTTTGTTTGGTTGACATTTCCCGTCCATTTTTTTGTACTTCTGTGAATGTCCTTTCAGGCTACATTACATTATAGGGACATGCCAGATGAATAGCCATTCTGCCTCAGAGTAACACAGCCTCAAATTAGTCATTCAGTGAACACATTTTTGTTGTCGTTGATGCTGCTGCTGTTCTTTTCTGTTAATAGAGCTGTTTATGTATTCTACATGACTTCTTATCTTTTGGACCAAAACTGATTACATGTGTGTTTCCTTTATTAGCTAATTTTTAAAAATAGTGTACTAAATTATCCTTTGCCGTATAATATCCCCTCCCCAATCCTCCTTATAGGGAAAAAGCTGGAAGCAATTGTCTATATATTTATAGTGAAGTTATGAGAGATTTTCTCATTTATCTTTTTCATGACTTTTTTTTTTTAATTGAGATGGAGTCTCTGTTGCCAAGCTGGATTGCAGTGGCGTGATCTCAGCTCACGGCAACCTCTGACTCCCTGGTTCAAGCAATTCTCCTGCCTGAGCCTTGCAAGTAGCTGGGATTATAAGCACATGCCACCACATCCAGCTAATTTTTGTATTTTTAGTAGAGACAGGTTTTCACCATGTTGGCCAGGATGGTCTCTATCTCCTGACCTCAGGATCCACCTGCCTCAGCCTCCCAAAATATATTTTTATGACTTTTAAAAATCAATTGCATTACCCTTATAGTGAAGTAAATATGCTTTGAAATAATGCTGTTCTTTTTTAATTTTTAAATTCATTGATTCCTCTCCTTGCTTTCAGAAAAGATGAGAAATGGAATCACTTTCCTTCTTCCTATTCTAGTTTTTTACATCATAAAAGTTATAATTGCTATTTTTTACCTGTTTATCTTGAAAAACTTCAAGCACCTATAAAAATGACAAGGATTAAAAAAAATACCAATATACTCTCCCCCTTGATTTGTCAGTCGTTAACATTTTATCACGGTTCTTGCTCTCTGTTTCCCTTTGTGTATGTTTGTGTGTATTGGTTTGTATATTTGCTGAACCATAAGAGTGACTGAATTTTAAGAACTCAATTTGAAATCAAAATGTAAGCAATTTTGAAACTAGAATCTTCAGGAGATAGTGTCTAGTCAGCTTTTAATAAAGAGCAGCCTTTCATTTCTGTGTAGTTGTATCGAGCACCACTGTTAGTGAAGTGCATCTACGACATGGTGCTTCTAGAACATAATGCTTCTATATTAGGAAGGAGTTCTCACAATTTTATTATATATTTGAACTATCAACACAAAATAAAAGCATGTTCCTCTAGAATGTCAAATGTTATTAGCTACACAGTAAGTTGTAATGTAAAATGAATTAATTTGATTTAGTAACTGGAAAAATATTATAGTAATAATCTATATCTCATCATAGCTGAGTAATTTTAACCCGCTGCCACACTGTTCTGGAATATATTCATTTAGTTCAGTAGCATTGTGTAGTAATTGACAAGGCAGGCAGATAGTTCAAGTTCAAATATTGGTGCCACTACTTACTCTGTGACCTTGGACAAATGTTTTATTTTTATCTTTTTTAAAATTTTAGATAAACGTCATCCAACTCAAAATGCCATAGGCAAATTCTTAAATCCAAGATTGTTACCTCATCCACAAATTGGATAACAGTATACAAGGAAAAGATAGTTGTGATGAAGTATAATTCATGGTGCATACTAAGCCTTCAGAAGTTATTATTATTAATATTGTTTCATTCTTATTCACCATATTGGGGGCTTTGCTTATTATTATAACTTCCAACTTGTCTTCATGACAACCGCTTCCCCACATTCTGGCTTTTTCTACTTATCTCATCCTGGCACTTGGGTAGGAGGGCCAAAAAAAATCAGCTTCTTTTTATGTGAAACTGGCTAGGATTTATTGTCAGAAGTGAACTTTAAATTATTTTCTTCCTGAATTAGACGGCTTCAGGCCTTCATCAAAAGTGCTTTAGTCTGCCCTGGCCCATACCTTTCTCTAATCTCTAACATGATTTTGATGTTTCACTGCTCAGAAATCCCCTATCATTCCCATTTCATGCAAAAAAAAATCAGATACCCTTAATAATAATGGTTACTTTTAATTGAAGCACTTAGTTATATGCCAGGCATTGTATTACATGCCTTGCATTTATTATTTTATTTTATGTTTCTGTTTAATTTCTCAACAGCCCCATGAGGAAAGTGTTGCCATCCATCTCCAGTATACAAATAAGGAAACTGAGGCTCTGATCTATTGAGTGACTTCTTGGTCAAAGTAACATGGTCAGGAAGTGGCAAACGTGAGCACTGGGTCTGGGCCGGACACCTCCAGAGCCTGTGCTTTCAAAGAATTAAACTGCACCGCCTTTTCAGCCTTGTATTCAGTCTCTTGGTTACCTAGATGAGAAGGCCTCTCCCTCCTTAGCTTTCTGTCACCTAATTTACCACCCACACATCTGTGCTTTAATCTCTCCCTGAACATTCTTTGTCCTTTGAACTCTTTTGCTGTTTTTTTTCTCACTGTTCTGTGTCTGGATTAGATTTTCCCACACTTCCATTTATATACATGCTAATTATCCTTTGTGATCCGGTTCAGATGCCTCGTCCTCTCTGAAGCCTTTCGGGGTTCTATTCACTCTTCCTCCAAAATAGTTGTTCACATTTATATTAGTGATTTGGATAATAGTCACTTGTAAAGTCTTGCTGTTCCATGGTATTATTAGTTCTTTGAAGGCAGAGACCATGTAATATTTTAAATCTCTGTATCATTAAGCACAAACTGTAGTGCTTTGATGCTGCTGATAATTATTGTGATGATTCTTATTATGACAATGATGGTTACTATTTATTAAGCACTTCCTCTGTGCCACATAATTTGCTAGGTGCTTTGTAAATGCTATCTTGGTTTCACAGATTCCAGGGGACACACTCTTGGGACCTTTGTCTGTGTCACTATAACATGGGAAGGATAATATTCATGATTTTTATCTAGAGTTCTTGGGAAAGTCTGTGGTCAGGATTCAGTTAGGCTGTCAGATTTTTTTTTAATGGTCTTTCCATTACATTGTGCTGTCTGTTCATCTTGCAAAAGGTTTACCAGAAATATTTGTAGCATTCTATTCTTGCACCCTAATTATTTCCATTTTTGATAAATATTAAGGAGTCTTAAAGGTAAAATTAACAACTGACTTGCTGCATTTAGGAAACTCTTAAACCAGTTGTCCACAGTATGTTGTAGTTTCCGTTACTCTTAAATACAAATAATTCTATCTTTTAAATTGCCATAAGATAGCATTTGACAAGTATATTAAATAATACATACTGAGAGACATACTCAGTGGCATTGTAGAATTTTATTCTCAGAAGTTAAAAAAAAAAAAAAAAGTCTTGTAATCTTATCAGAGCATGGGATTTGATTTAAGGTAAATTAGACCAGTACTCAGTCTAGGTGATTTATAGCTAAAATCCTCAGAAGGATCTAGTTGCAACAAAACCTGTATAATTCAGTGCTTTAGCGTGGGTCTCCAAGCCCCTGTGGAAGTGAGTCTTCTCTATGGATAACCCCTTAAGAGTTATAGATAATAATCCATTGACATAATCAAAGAAGATATTCATTTGGGGTTACAGGAAAAGAGATTCCAGTACTAGATGGAACACTGTACAAACTGTCCCCTTTTCTGAAACATTTTAAACTCCACAGTCCTATAATAAGCAAGTATTCATATTTTACTTTTGTAGTATAAAATTTGATACTCTTACAACATATTGAAATTCCAATCATCTGAGAAAAGTGGTAGAACAAACTTGAGCGAACTTGAGCTTTGGGGTCATACTGCACTATTATACATTTTTTTAATTGCATTTTAGGTTTTGGGGTACATGTGAAGAACATGCAAGATTGTTGCATAGGTACACACATGGCAGTGTGATTTGCTGCCTTCCTCCCCATCATCTACATCTGGCATTTCTCCCCATGCTATCTCTCGCCACCCCCGGCTGTCCCTCCCCTATTTACCCCAACAGACCCCACTGTGTAGTGCTCCCCCCCGGTGTCCACGTGTTCTCATTGTTCAACACCCACCTATGAGTGAGAACATGCAGTGTTTGATTTTCTGCTCTTGTGTCAGTTTGCTGAGAATGATGGTTTCCAGGTTCATCCATGTCCCTACAAAGGACACGAACTCATCATTTTTGATGGCTGCATAAATTCCATGGTATATATACTATTATACATTTGTGAGGGCATATTATATCACTTCCCTAAAGTTTGTTGGTTCAGCTGTAAAAAGTAACTTATTATACCTACTTCGCTTAATTATTGTCAACTAGTAATCATGTATATAAAATTACTACAATGGAATCTTGCACTATTGGTATTATTAACAGAAATAAGCCTTACTAGTTATAAAATTTTGAAATAAACTAACCAAGGGTATGTATCTGCTTTATATAACTCATTTTAATAAGATGCTGTTTAAAAATTACATTCATTTTACATAGGTTTTAAATACCTAATACAGTTTGCTATAAGCCATTTAAAAACCAAAATTTTTCCTTTCAAGAGGAAAAAGATGAAGTCATCCAGCAAACAAGGGTTAGGTCGGTGACCACATTTGATTACTGGAAGGGGGAAAATAAGACTTAGGAGTTTATACATACCTCTGGATTTTTGCCCTGCAGAGAGGATCTGGTTTCATCTGAGGACCTGCTGGAGTGGCTGCGGCCTTTCTGTGCTGATGACGCCTGGCCGGTGCGACCCCGCATTCACGTGCTGCAGATTTTGGGTCAATCATTTCACCTGACTGAGGAGGACAGCAAGCTCCTCGTGTTCTTTAGAACTGAAGCCATTCTCAAAGCCTCTTGGCCCCAGAGACAGGTAAGGGAGTGTCTGAATGATTATTTTTCTTACTAGCAATAATTAGGCCAGGCGGGTGGCTCACACCTGTAATCCCAGCATTTTGGGAGGCAGAGGCAGGAGGATCACCTGAGGCCAGGAGTTTGAGACCAGCGTAGCCAACATAGCGAAACCCCATCTCTGTTAAAACTACAAAAATTAGCCAGGCGTGGTGGCACGCACCTGTAGTCCCAGCCACTCAGGAGACTGAGGCAGGAGAATCGCTTAAACCTGGGAGGCATAGATAGCAGTGGGTGAGATTATACGACTGCACTCCAGCCTGGGCGGCAGAGTGGGACTCCATCTCAAAAGGCAAAAAAAAAAAAATAATTAAAGGCAAAAAAACACAATAATTAGAGGTCAGTTCTTGATTTCTTTAAACTACTGTCAACTGGCTAATCATCTTGGTAATATAAACTTTCCAATATATTTATCAATCAGCTATTTAGTAGTTGAATATTTGCAACAAAGTTTATTTTTATTTTTCCATATGCTTGAACATGCATATGCATGGTAGATGATGTCTTCCACACAGAATACTTGGACATTATTTTTCTCTTAATAGGAGATAGGATGGCCCACAGCATCAGTTAATTATAGTGGCCTACTCTTTCCCAGGAAAAATGCAGATTTGAATGGAAATACAGTGGACAGTTTAGCTAGTTCATTTCTTTCGTGCTCTGCCCAGGTTCTAAGATGCTGACCCTTCTCCCTGTATTTAGATAGACACAATTTAGTAGAGACACAGATCTTAGTTTCTCTGTGTGGTACTTCAAGGCTTACTCAGTCCTTCTTGTTTCTGGAACCTTCTCTGAGCATTGCAAGCTTAATGGATCCTTGAATTCCACATATTTGAGACTTAATTATTTATAATTATTATTATTATTCATTACTGTTAAAAGCTTTGTTTTCCCACCACCATGAAAATTGAAGCCCTAGAGGACATATTTACCATCTTTTGACTCTAAGTATCCTGTGCACATACTCAGATTTTAAATCTCTACTGATTGAATACATAAGAATGTTAATTTTTAAATCAAAGAAACATGATGGCTGTTGAAGTTTGGCTTAAATTTTAAATTGATGCTTCCTAAGGACATAGGGTTGGGAATCTTAATCACGTGCTTTAGCATGCAGGGTTAGGCCATCATGTCAGAAAGTGTTAGAAACCAGGACTTCCCTGATAATCTCCATTGCAAAAGAGTTTCCTAGAGGTCTAACTTCAACTCATTCTACCTTCTAACTTTAAAGCAAGTTTATAATGTATATGCTTATTACTTTAAAGAAAAATAACTTTAGAAAAATGAATCAGATTTTAAGAAAATCTTGGGGCTCATCACAGAATATCTTTATAATTATTATCAGATATAGTCTTATTTCCCTCTGTGAGATGGAGAGTTCAGTACTATTGTTTGCTCTCAGAGTTAGAGAAACTGAGATTCAAAAAAGATAGACCTATCAAGAATTATTTAGTCTTGTCAAATGGCTGAAGTGGATTGTAGTTAAAAAGTCATGAATATCAGAATCATACTTTCTTCCTCTCTCTGAAGCACTGTGACTTTAACATGTGCAGTCTCAACGTTTTGCCTTGAATTACTTCAGGAAACCACTTGCAATTTATTTTTTTTTAAAGAGCAGTCTAGCCGCAAGCTCTATTCCAGGTACAGGGCATAGAAGTTAGAGATGTGTTTGTTTTTAGCAAACATGAAGGTTCATGTGGCATCCCTGGGGTAAACCCTAAATTCGATCACATTATTTTTGCTCTGTGGAACTGTAGGTTCTGACTTGGGTCCTGAAGCAAATGAATGTGACTACAGTTATGGACTTTCCTCTTACAGCCTTCACTTTTCAAGTTCTCAACCTCAATCAGTGTCCCCTTCCTGCCAGGATGATGAAGCTGATTTCTCTGGTTGCAGCCTTATGTGATGTCAGATTCCTAATATTCTAAAGATTCTAGGAAACAGTGTAGAAGTTGGGAAAAGAGAAAATGTCCATATTTTCTGACATATTGAAAGACTAGAACATACACTTTGATATTGGAGCCCAAGCTCTTTATAAATGAGTATCTTTGCTCTTTCTTCTTTTAAGCTTTTCTTAATGTTCTAATTACTCAAGGAACAAGTTGTAACTTTTTTATGAGTACAAAGATTTCTGAATATTTTTGAGATTTTAGTTCCTGGATATCTTAACTTTTTCCAGAACCAAGACTTAAAGCAACTTGGCTTGTAATTAAGATTATTTTCTTGAGCACCTTTCTAAACTGACTTGACTTTATTGTTACAGATGCCAACTGTTTTCTCTCGTTTGCCAAATCCATATGTAACTGCATTTCACCAATATTTCTTCTGTGGTGGTGGAAACTTTTTTAGGCCCCCTAGGAAATCTTTCCCAAGAGCCTCGGAATGACTCTAGTACAGGTCATCTCACATCCCCTCACCGTTTTCATTTTCTCTCCTCTCTGCTTTCCCCTTAGGTAACCACATTTTCCCTGTTCTTCGTACGTAATGATCTAGATTTGTTAAATATGTGGTAGTGCAAATAAGAAAGCCACCACAATGGTTTAATGATGCTACTCACCTATCTAGAGTCTTCTCCGGAAGTCAATCAGCGAGTGCCCCCGCCTCCTTTAGAAATTAAAGATGTCTCTCTGGCATTACTGATTGAAATCCATTTTGAAGGACAGGTGCATTTGATGGGGGAATATGATTTATAATCGTTAATAACTTCTTGTTACTTGATGGATGAATGCAGAAAAAATTGCGTTTAGAACAGAAACACCAGCAACTTCTGGAATGTTACAAAGCTATGCCCGTAGTTTCAATTGTCTCTTAAATTACTGTTTTTCAAAAATTGTGTTACCTTTCTTGAGAGCATTAGAAAGATCAGCGCTCTAGTGGACAGACAGTATGTGTGTCCATCCTCCCTCTACCACTGGTTTTATAATTTGGAGGAAGATTCTTAATCAGTGTGCCTGGCTGCTTGGTGTGTAAAATGGCAGCTTGAACTAGAGGAGACAGAGGATGGCGTGTCCCCCTCATCATTTCTGTCACCCACATTAAACTGCACTCTGCATCTCCATATCCCAAACACCTAGGAGATCCCTAG
Organism: Sapajus apella; assembly: GCF_009761245.1. NCBI lineage: Eukaryota > Metazoa > Chordata > Mammalia > Primates > Cebidae > Sapajus > Sapajus apella. Next base: position 10,500,973 of record NW_022436971.1, read on the forward strand.
GTGAAGTGTTGACCGGACGAGCGCTTGTTTTTTTCATTTTCTCGCTATTCCCTTTGTTCTCAGAGGTACTTTGGGTGATATTAAGGACAGAGACGAGTTCTTACAGAGTAAGGATAAGAATAGATAATGATATTGCAATGTTCAATTACCAAAAAATGTGGGACTGCTACCTTCACTGTGGCAGCTAACCCACTTAGGCAGACTTTGCACACATCAGAGAGAGACTTAATATTTAATTATTCTCTAGATGCCCAAAGTAGTGGCCCCACAAATCAGTGTGTTGCTGGGAAACCAGCCAGCTCCTGCAAAATTAAACACAGAGTCTCTGGTTCTTGCTACCTCACTGGTTCTCGGAGAGACAGTAATTTCTAGTTTTCTAATGATTAGTTAACAGAATTAAAAATTCAGAGGTCCTCATTTTTTAACAGTTTGAGAGGCTTTTATTTCCATTCCAGAAATACGCCCCAGCTTGGGGTGGGAGGGAGAAAGACAGGGACGTGAGGGCAGCGGGGCGGGGATGAATGTGTTAATCCTTGTGGTATGGTTTATCTGAGTTTTTTGGCTTTTGTAATTTTCTAGCTAACTGGTGCATGAAAAATATGGGGCAAAATATGGTTATTTCCTTTAAAAAATTCCATACCTTATCACCTCAAACTTTTTTCCCCATTTTTATGTAAAAAAGAACATGTGGCGTAGTTTCACCTTTTAAAATTTCAGTATGTCTGAATTTGTGGTTATAAGTGATCGCCAAAAGAATTAGTTTAAGACAGTTTCTAACCTCATTACAAATGCATGTATTTTGCCTACTTTGAAATGTTCAGGAACATGTTAACCCTTTCCAGAATGCAGTTTGGCTATATTTCCAAAATATTAGTCAAATATGCCCTTGCCTCTCAGAGCTCAGAGAACAGTAACAGAAGTCCAGTATGCCAAGCTACATTTAGAGCCTTACACGTAATTTACTGTTACCTTAAATGTCTTCAAAGCGAAGTTCATGATTTACTTAACCAAATATAGGATAATATTTGAATTTAAAAATATGTGTGCACACACCTATATAATATATCCCCAATAGTCATGAAATTACAAATTCCTAGAACTAGATGAGACTTTGAAAAGCTTCCAGTTCAGCAGTCATATTTTACAGAAAAGGATGTAGAAGTCCAGAAAGGAGAAATGCCCTCCTCAGATTTTAGCTTAAATATTTCCTTTTCTAAAATGACTGCACAGCCTAAATTAGCCACCTCAGTCACTATCTATTTTATTACTGTCTTAATTCTCTGCAAATTACCTACCACTGTCTGCTGACTTCTTCCTGCCTATCTTTATGTTTGTCTATTTATTATATGAACTCTTTCTTCTTCCATTAGAATATAAATTCCATGAGAACAGGGATCTCACAAACACTCAATAAGTATTTGTTGAATAAATGAATGTCAAATCTTTAAAAACTTGTCCAAGGTCACCCTTAAGATGGCAGGTCCGGGACTCCTGACTTTCTGTCTGATGTTCTCACCATTAATGATGAAGGATTAGACCTACCGCTTGCCCCTGATCTGCAAGCAAAGTGATTTGCTTGGAATAATGGGAAGGTTTCCTTACAGAGTGGCCTAGTGCTTTTTTTTTTTAAATTAGTTTGCCCATGTTTGTCCCGATGCGAGCAAGAGATTTGAAATGTTGAGATACAGCTTCTTGTGTCTTTTTTCCTAAGATAATTAAAGTTGTGAGAGCATCCATTTTAATTGGTCCTGCAAATAGGCGGAGATTTCGAGAGTTTCTCTTTATGAACAATTGGTTCTTTCCTTTAAATATTTGCCCTCTCGCCATTAGCATCACTGGGGGCAAAAGACGGAGCCCTGGAATGTATACTGTGTGCACACTAATCTTTAAAACTGTCTTGGAAAGTGGTTACCATCCTCTCTGTTTTAAATTAGGTCACATGACCAATTTAATGTGATACATGGAACTCAAACCCAGTTCTGTCTGATCCTAAAACCTATATTCTTGGCCCTGTACTACACTACTTCCTATTTGCCAGGGAAATATATAGCACTAATATTTGAGTAGCATTGGACTACATAAAGCACAGTCTTTTCCTGTTCACACGGTGACTTTACCTGGATTAAATGTAATTAGAGATAAGAAATCAGAGGTTTGAACTCTTTCAAATAGAATAGAAAGCATTGCTTCATCTTTTACATTTGTGACTGTGTCTGTACATAGCACTGTATGTGTTAACTGCTGCTTAATTAAAATATTGAAAAATGCCGTGCCTAATAGGTGTCACTTGAACAGGGCAATATATGTGGAATATTCACCAAATATTCTTCAAGCATGTATCGTTTGACATGCACTGTGCTACACTCTGGGGACAGAAAAATAGACAAGGCAATTAGTAGTAAAATGTTTGGGCTTTTCTACCACCAGTCACTAGCTCCGTGAGCTTGGAAATGTTAGTAAATCTCTCAGAACCTCAATTTCCTTGTCTAAAAAATGGAAATAATTATACAATTGTTGTAAGAGTTAAATAGGCTAATACCTATAAAGCTATAATTTTGGTCCAGGTAAATGGACCTAATTGGTAAAGGGCCTCCATATCAGTTGAGAACATAGATCTATCAACAAAGAAGTAGATACCCTAAAGGGTTTAGATATTGTATTAGTTCATTCTCATGCTGCTGTAAAGAACTGACTAAGACTGGGTAGTTTATAAAGGAAAGAGGTTTAATTGACTCACAATTCCACAGGGCTGGGGAGACCTCAGGAAACTTATAATCCTGGCAGAAGGGGATGCAAACACGTCCTTCTTCACATGGTGGCAGGAAAGAGAAGAATGAGAACCAAGTGAAGGGGAAAGCCCCTCTAAAAACATAAGATCTTGTGAGAACTTACCATCATGTGAACAGCATGGGGGAAACCTTCCCCCATGATTCAGTTACCTCCCACCAGGTCCTTCCTACCACATGTGGAGATTATGGGAACTACAATTCAAGATGAGATGTGGGTGGGGACACAGCCAAACCATATCAGGCACTTTGATAAAAGTCTGCACAGTACATGGGGATCAAGGACATGTAGCCACTGCATCTGGAAGCAGTGAGGAAAGGTTGCGCTGAAGAGATGATACCTAAACTGGGTTCAGCCCAGCTGGGGTATGGTGTGAAGACAACAGCCACCAAGTAGAAGGAAGCAGACCAGATCCTGGGGAGCTGTGAGTGTCATGCTCCGGTTTGACTTTGTGCTGCCCAGGCAACACACAAGGGTGTGGCCAGGGAAGTGACATGATCACATCTGTGTTTAGGGAGAAGCCCTCTGACCTCTGCCTGAACAATGGACTGGAGAGGTCTGGCCGGATGGATGCCAGATAGAAGACAAAAACAATGGTCTTATTGCCTGAACTGGCTCTGAACTTGGTACCAGCTACGAAGGTACAGAGAGTAGAAAAGAAAGTTTAAAGCATTAGTATCAGTGGACTTGGTGTCTGCTTAGATGTGGGGCTTAGAAAAGAGCTTATTTTGCCTCTGATTTTTGCTTAAGTTACCAGGAGGAAGTGGTGCTACTCAATTTGTTAGTACATGCAAAAGGAGAATCCAGTTTTGTGGCAAATGACACTAATTTCAGGGAAGTCATTAGTATGTGTTATTGCTGAACAACACTTTTTGGAAGGTGGATGTGGAGCTGTAGGGGGACTCTGTTTATCTCCTTCAAAAAGCATCCTTTCTTCATAACCTTAATGTGTCTTAGTTAACAGTGACCACTTCCTAGGAAGTAAACTTGAGTTTAGCAAATGTCACTGGATGAGGTCTGTTCTAATGCCATCTCTGCATACTCTCTACCCAGGTTCAGGTTAAGATTAAATTGGGCTTTGTAATGGGCTACTTGTGTCCAAGTGCCTTCTGCTTAGAGGTGTAATGACCTCAGCAGTGATGCTCTTTAGTTAACATGTTGCACAACAATATCTTCTCTTCAGTCCTCTTACGAATAAGTGAGAAAAACATTGAAGGAAAGGGAAAAACATTGTCAGGAAAAATAAAAGTGTGTGCATGTTGGGCACTGGTAGAGGAAATAGAATAACTGGGGATAACTTTTCATTTGGAAATTTGAGATTTATAAAAAGTTGTGTAAATTATGCAAAGTATTCTGTATACTTTTTACTCGGATTCATTGAATATTAATATCTCAGATAACAAAACTACATTGTTACAATACTATCATCTAATTTACACTTAATTCAAATACTGTTCGTTGTCCCACTAGTGTCTTTTTTCTGGTCCACATCTAATATAGGTTGTGCATTGCATTTCTTTATTTTTTAAATGTTTGTGGGTACATAATAGGTGTATATATTTTGGGGTTACATGAGATATTTTGATACAGGCATGCAGTCCATAAAAATCACATTGAGATAAATGGGCATCACCTCAAGCATTTATCCTTTCTGTTACAAACAATCTAAGTTATACTTTTATTTAAAAATGTACAATTATTTTTTACTGTAGTCATCCTGTTATGCTAATATTAGCTCATATTTATTCTATTTTTGTACCTATTAATCATCTTCACTACCCCCAAACCCCCTCACCACCCTTCCCAGCCTCTGATTACCATCCTTCTATTCTTTGTCTGCATGAGTTCAATAATTTTCATATTTAGCTCCCACAAATAAGTGAAAACGTGAGAAGTGTGTCTTTCTGTGCCTGGCTTATTTCATTTAACATAATGACCTCCAGTTCCATCTGTGTTGTTGTGAATCTCAGAATCTCATTCCTTTTCTGACTGAATAGTACTGTATTGTATATATGTACCACATTTGCTTTATCCGTTCATCTGCTAATGGACACTTAGGTAGCTTCCAAATTTGGCTGTTGTGAACAGTTTTGCAACAGACATGGGAGTGCAGATATCTCTCTGATATACTGATTTCTTTTTCTTGGGGTATATACCAAACAGTAAGATTGCTGGATCACATGGTAGCTCTATTTTTAGTTTTGTGAGGAACTTCCCAACTGTTCTCCATAGTTTTTGTACTAATTTATATTTCAACCAATAGTTCCTTTTTCATCATATTCTTGTCATCATTGGTTATTGCTTGTCTTTTGGATATAAGCCATTTTAACTGGAGTGAGATGATATCTCACTGTAGTTTTGATTTGCATTTCTCTGATAATCAGTGATGTTGAGTGCCTTTTCATGTACTCTTTTGCCATTTATATGTCTTCCTTTGAGAAATTTCTATTCAGGTTTTCTCCCATTTTTTAATCGGATAATTTTTTTCTATAGTTGTTTGAACTCCTTATATATTCTGGTTATTAATCCCTTGTCAAACTGGAAGTTTGTAAGCATTTTTTCCCATTCTGTGAGTTGTTTCTTCACTTTGTTGATTGTCCCTTTGCTGTGCAGAAGCTTTTAACTTGATGTGATTCCATTTGTCTATTTTCTGCTTCGGTCACCTGTGCTTGTGGGTATTGCTCAAGAAATCTTTGCGCAGTTCCAGTGTTCTGGAGAGTTTCCCCAATATTTTCCTTTACTAACTTCATAGTTTGAGGCCTTAGAATTAGGTCTTTAACTCTTTTGGCACCTTTGTCAAAAATGGGTTTACTGTAGATGCTTGGATTTGTCTCTGAGTTCTCTGTTCTGTTCCATTGATGTTTGTGTCTCTTTTGATGCTACTACCCTGCTATTTTGGTTGCTGTAGCTCCACAGTATAATAGAAAGTGAGGTAATATGATTCCTCTAGTTTTGTTGTTTTTGCTCATCAGAGCTTTGGCATTCTCTGGGTCTTTGTAATTCCATATAAAGTTTAGGATTTTTTTTTTTTCTATTTCTGTAAAGCATGTCATTGGTATTTTGAGAGGGATTGCGTTAAATCTGTAGATTGCTTTGAGTAGTAGGAACATTTTAACAGTATTTATTCATCAGTGATACTGGCCTGTAGTTTTCTTTTTTTGATGTGCCTTTGTCTGGCTTTAGTATCAGGGTAATACTGGCACTCATAGAATTAGTTTGAAAGCATTTCCTCCTCTGTTGTTTGGAATAGTTGGAATAGCATTGGTATTACTATTCTTTAAATGTTTGGTAGAATTTGGCAGTGAAGCTATCCGGTCCCAGGTTTTTCTTTACTGGGAGACTTACGCCTTTTGTCTCATTACTTGTTATTGGTTTGTTCAGGTGTTAGATTTCTTCATGGTTCACTCTTGATAGGTTGTATGTGTCTAGGCATTTCTCCATTTCCTCTAGATTTTCCAACCTACTGGCATATATTTGCTCATAGTAGCCACTAATGATCCTTTGGGTTTCTGTAGTATTGGTTGAAATGTCTCCTTCCTTTGTCTTCTCTGATTTTATTTATTTGGATATTCTCTCACTTTTTGTTTTTAAGTTAATCTGTCTAAAGATTTGTCAATTTTATCTTTTTTTTTAAAAAAATAAACCAACATTTGTTTTAGTGATCTTTTATATTTTCTTCATTTTCAATTCATTTATTTCTGCCCTGATCTTTATTACGTCTTTTTTCCTACTAATTTAGTGTTTCATTTCCTCTTTTCTAGCTCTTTAAGATGCAAGGTGGTTAGGTTGTTTATTTGAATTTTTTTTTGTTGTTGTTTGTTTTTTGATACAGCCACTTATAGGTATAAACTTCCTTCTTAGTCCTGCTTTTATAATAACCTATAGGTTTTGGTATGCTATGTTTCCATTATCACTTGTTTCAAGAAATTTTCAGTTTTCTTCTTAATTTATTCATTGGCCCACTGCTTGATAACATTTCAGTTTTTGAATATTTTAAGACCTGTTTTGTGACCTGACATATGGTCTATCCTTCAGAATTATCCTTGTGCTGAGGAAAAGAAGTATATTCTCCAGCTGTTGGGGAAAATATTCTGTAAATACCTATTACATCCATTTGATCTACAGCACAGATTAAGTCCAGTGTTTCTTTGTTGATTTTCTGTCTGGGCAATCTCTCCAATGCTGAAAGTTGGGTGTTGAAATCTCCAGCTATTATTGTATTGGGGCCTGATATGGTTTGGCTGTGTCCCCACCCAAATCTCATCTTGAATTATAGTTCCCATAATTCCCATGTGTTATGGGAGGGACCCAGTTGGACGTAATTGAATCATGGGACGGTTTCCCCCATACTGTTCTTGTGGTAGTGACTAAATCTCACAAGATCTGTTTTTTTTTTTAATAAGGGGTTTCCCTTTTCTCATGGTTTTCCTTCTCTCTTCCGTGCCACCATGTAAGACATGGCTTTTGCCTTCCATTATGATCATGAGGCCTTCCCAGGCGTGTGGAAGTATGAGTTCATTAAACCTCTTTTCATTATAAATTATTCAGTCATGGGTATGTCTTTATCAGCAGAGTGAAAACGGACTAATACAGGGCCTATTTCTTTCTTTAGCTCTAGTAATATTTGCTTTATATATCTGGGTGCTCCAGCATTGGGTGCATATATATTTAAAACTGTAAAATATTTTTGCTGAATTGACCCCTTTATCATAATATAGTGGCCTTCTTTGTTCATTCTTATAGTTTTTGTCTTGTAATCAATTTTGTTTTAGTGACTATATTAGTCCATTTTCACACTGCTATAAAGAATTACCTGAGAGTAGGTAATTTATAATGAAAAGAAGTTTAATTAATTCACAGTTCTGCATGACTGGGGAGGCCCCAGGAAACTTACAATCATGACAGAAAGCAAATGAAAAGCAAACACCCTCTTCACAAGGTGGCAGGAGAGAGACGGGGGATGGGAGGAAGCACCAGACACTTATCAAACAACCAGTTCTCAGAGAACTCTGTCACAAGAACAGCAAGGGGGAAGTCCACCTCGAAGACTCAGTCACCTCCCACCAAGCCACTCCACTGCATGGGAATTACAATTCAAGGTATGATTTGGGCGAGGACGCAAAGCCAGACCATATAATTCCATCTCAGCCCTCCCCAAATCTCTTGTTTCTTTCACGTTTTGAAACCGATATGCCTTCCCAATGGTTCCCCAAAGACTTAAATTATTCCAGCCTTAACTGAAAAGCACAGGCCCAGAGTCTCATCTGAGGCAAGACAAGTCCTTTCCACTTATGAGCCTGTAAAATGAAAAAACAAATTAGTTACTTCAAAGACACAGTAGGGGTACAGGCATTGGGTAAATGTTCTCATTTCGAATGGGAGAAATTGGCCAAAACAAAGGAGCTACAGGCCCTATCCAAGTTCGAAATGCAACAGAGCAGTCATTAAATCTTAAAGCTCCAGAATAATCTCCTTTGACTCCATGTCCAATATCCAGGGCCCGGTGATGCAAGATGTGGGCTCGCAAGCCATGGGCAGCTCCACTCCTGTGGCTCTGCAGGGTACAGCCTCCATGACTGCTTTCACAGGCTGGCATTGATTGCCTGTGGCTTTTACAGGTTGACAGCGCAAGCTGTAGATAAATTACCATTCTGAGATCTAGAGGATAGTGGATCTCTTCTCAAAGTTCCATTAGAGCCAGTGCCCCAGTGGGGACTATGTGTAGGGGCCCCAACCCCACATTTCCTCTCTGCATTGCCCTAGTAGAGGTTTTCCATGAGGTCCCCACCCCTGGAAAATTTGCAACCTGACCATGTGGTAGGAAAAAAAAACCACGATCTGGGGAGAAATTCAAGCCAGCTGCAGAAACTTGTATAACTTCTGTCTGGATATCCAGGCATTTCCACACATCCTCTGAAATCTAGGTAAAGGCTCCCAAAACTCAACTCTTATCTTCTGCACACCTGCAGGCCCAGGACCATGTAGAAGCCACCAAGGTTGGGGCTTGGCTTGCACTCTCTGAAGCAATGACCTGAGCTGTACATTGACCCCTTTTAGCCACAGCTGGAGCTGGAGTCGCTGGAATGCAGGGCACCATGTCTAAGGCTGCACAGAGCAGCTGGGCCCTGGGGCTGGCCCATGGACAATTTTTCCCTCCTAGGGACTCTGGGTCTGTGATTGGAAGGGCTGCCATGAAGATCTCTGACGTGCCCTGAAGACATTTTCCCCATCATCTTGGCTATTAATATTTGGCTACTTCTCTTGTTTATGCAAGTTTCTGCAGCTGGCTTGAATTTCTCCTCAGATAGTTTTTTTTTTTTTTTTTTCCTACCACATGGTCAGGTTGCAAATTTTCCAAACTTTTATGCTCCGTTTCCCTTTTAAATATAAGTTCCAATATCAGACCATCTCTTTCTTTGTGCATATGAGTGTACACTTTTGGAAAAAACCAGGTCACATCTTGGATACTTATGCTTATAAATTTCTGCCAGATTCCCTAAATTATCTCTTTCAAGCTCAGAGTTCCACAAATCTCTAAAGCATAGCAAGAGTGACCTTTACTCCCTTTCCCAATAACTTCCTGATCTCCATCTGAGACCACCTCAGCCTGGATTTCATTGTCCACATCACTATCAGCATTTTGGCCAAAAGCATTCAAGTCTCGAGAAAGTTTTGTACTTTCCCACATCTTTCTGTCTTCTTTTGAACCCTCCAAACTGTTCCAACCTCTACCCATTACCCAGTTCCAAAGTCACTTCCACGTTTTCAAGTATCATTATATCACTGCCCCACTATCTCGGTACTTATTTTTTGTATTAGTCTATTTTCACACTGCTATAAAGACCTACGTAGGTCTTACTACTAGGTAATTTATAAAGAAAAGAAGTTTAATTGATTCACAGTTCTGCATGGCTGGGAGGCCTCAGGAAACTTATAATCATGACAGAAGGTAAAGAAAAAGCAAGCACCTACACAAGGCAGCAGGAGAGAGAGGGGGTGGAAGATGCCAGACACTTATCAAACAACCAGATCTCATGAAAACTATATGACAAGAACTGCAGAGGGGAAGTCCGCCCCCATGACTCAGTCACCTGCCATGAGGCCACCAGACCACTCCCCCAAAATGTGGGGATTATAATTTGAGATGCAATTTGAGTGGGGACACAGAGCTAATCCAACTCCTGCTCTTTTGTGGTTTTCATTGGCATGGAATATCTTTTTTTCCCTTTATATTCAGTATTTGTTGTTTTTATAGGTGAAGTGTGTTTCTGGCAACAGATCACTGGGTCTCGTTTTTTTGTTTTGTTTTGTTTTTAAATTTATTTAACAACTATTTTTATTGGATAGTTTAGTATAGTTACATTCAATGTTATTATTGATAAGTCAGGAGTTACCCCTGCCAGTTTTTTTTGTTTTGTTTTGTTTTGTTTTCTGGTTGTTTTGTTGCCTTCTCTTCCTTCTTTCTGTCTTCCTTTTAATGAAGGTGATTTTCTTTTGTGGTATGATTTAATTTCTTGCATTTTATTTTTGTGTATATGTTGTACTTTTTTTATTTGAGGTTATCGTGAGTCTTACAAATACTGTGTCATAACTCATTGTTTTAAGCTTATAATAAGTTAACATTGTTTGCAGAAACAAAGAAACAAGCAAAGTGAAAATGAATAAAAAGGACAGCTTAACTTCATTCCCCTGCTTTTTAACTTACTGTTTTATTCTATTTATATCTTACTGTTCTGTAAATTCATATTGCTACTTCTAATGCCAACCCAATGCCACAGAGTTTATTCTAGCCTCCTTCCTTTTCTTATGTGTAAGCTCTGCTGTCAATAAGAAACCTGGGTGTCATTATCCATAATATATGTATATATTTGCTCAATCATGGAGTACACATAAATTTTGTAATTACTGGGTAGAATACAATATTTTTGTAGAGCTCTTTTTCTCTTTAGACTTAATAGTACTAAAAATTGTTTTCTTTTCTTTTCTTTTCTCTTTTTCTTTCTTTTCTTTTCTTTTCGTTTCGTTTCGTTTCTTTTCCCTTTTCCCTTTTATTCTTTCTTTTTAGAAAGGGCCTCACTCTATTGCGCAGGCTGTAGTGCAGTTGCACAATTTTGGCTCACTGCAGCCTCATCCTCCTGGCTCAACGACTCTCTTTCTTCAGCCTTCCAGGTCGCTGGGACCACAGGCATGCACCACCATGCCTGGCTAATTGTATAGTTTTTTTAGAGATGTTGCCCAGACTGGACTCAGACTTCTGGGTTCAAGCAATCCTGCTGCCCCAACATCCCAAAGTGCTGGATGTGTTATACACATGAGCCATTGCCCCTGGCTTATCTGGCTTATATTTTCCAAAATCATTTAGTTCCTCTCTCACACACACACAGAGAGATGTACCACCTTCAGTATGATTACCTTATTCACTTATTACTGCAGTTAGGTTCATTTTTTTCTGTTTATATGCTTTACCCTATTCTTACTGATATCATGTATTCTTTTTTGAATATGTGAAATATTAACATGGAATGTTAGCTCATTCTCTGGGATTTAGTACTTTTTCTATTTTCCTCATGGTGTTTTGAAGTTTGGGCATGCCTGATCTATAATTGTGCTGAATTTGTGGGTTTTGTGTAGTTTTGTTTGTTCTTGTCATTCTGTTTTATATTTGGAGAATATATAGGTAGACAGAATTCATTGGTTGCCTGTTTCTTCTGCTACCCTAAAGTCTCCCTGCATAACTTCTAACTGGAATAAAACTTAGAGTCAAAATTAGAACTCTAGAAGTGACAACAGAAATCTCTTTTCCCTTAAGCCGTGAAGATGCTCCATGCTCCATGTTTTTGAGGGCCTTCCATGCATTTAACATTAGGCTTTATGTGCGTATCATTTCATGTAAACGTTATAATAACCCTGTGACATAGGTGACCTTACCACTCCATTCATCACATAAGGAAATAGGCTAAAGTGCTTAAGAAGTTTGTGTAGTACCTCAATGCTGACATATGGCAGTGTGACATACAACTGAACTATCCATACTCGTAACTACCACAGAGGCTGAGTGTTAGATACCTGTAAAGCTGCATGTGTATATCTGTACGGTATAGTATATTATGTCATAGGTTATGCTATACTATATTATTCTCAAAGTAATCTGATAATTGCTAGTTAGGCATTATTACCTTATTTTTACACATGAAAGCACTGAGGCTCAGAGAGGTATTTTTATTTTTTTATTTTTTTATTTTTTTTATTTCTATTTTTATTTTATTTTATTTTTTTTATTTTTTCCCATTTATTTATTTTATTGCATTTTACATTTTGGGGTACATGTGAAGAACATGCAAAATTGTTGCATAGGAACACACGTGGCAGTGTGATTTGCTGCCTTCCTCCCCATCACCTACATCTGGCATTTCTCCCCTTGCTATCTCTCCCCAGCTTCCCACCCCCCACTCTCCCTCCCCTATTTCCCCCCAACTGACCCCAGTGTGTAGTGCTCCCCTCCCTGTGTCCATGTGTTCTCATTGTTCAACACCCGCCTATGAGTGAGAACATGCGGTGTTTGATCTTCTGCTCTTCTGTCAGTTTGCTGAGAATGATGGTTTCCAGGTTCATCCATGTCCCTACAAAGGACCCAAACTCATCGTTTCTGATGGCTGCATACTATTCCATGGTGTATATGTGCCACATTTTCCCTATCCAGTCTATCGTCGATGGGCATTTGGGTTGGTTCCAGGTCTTTGCTATTGTAAACAGTGCTGCAATGAACATTCGTGTACACGTGTCCTTATAGTAGAACGATTTGTAATCCTTTGGATATATACCCAGTAATGGGATTGCTGGGTCAAATGGAATTTCTATTTCTAGGTCCTTGAGGAATCGCCACACTGTCTTCCACAATGGTTGCACTAATTTACACTCCCACCAACAGTGCAAAAGTGTTCCTATTTCTCCACATCCTCTCCAGCATCTGTTGTCTCCAGATTTTTTAATGATCGCCATTTTAACCGGCGTGAGATGGTATCTCAGTGTAGTTTTGATTTGCATTTCTCTGATGACCAGTGATGATGAGCGTTTTTTCATATGTTTGTTGGCCTCACGTATGTCTTCTTTTGAGAAGTGTCTGTTCATATCTTTTGCCCACTTTTGAATGGGCTTGTTAGTTTTTTTCTTGTAAATCTGCTTTAGTTCTTTGTAAATTACGGATATCAGCCCTTTGTCAGATGGGTAAACTGCAAAAATTTTTTCCCAATCTGTTGGTTGCCGATTCACTCTAATGATTGTTTCTTTTGCTGTGCAGAAGCTGTGGAGTTTGATTAGGTCCCATTTGTCTATTTTGGCTTTTGTTGTCAATGCGTTTGGCGTTTTGGTCATGAAGTCCTTGCCTACACCTACGTCCTGAATGGTTTTGCCTAGATTTTCTTCTAGGGTTTTTATGGTGTTAGGTCTTACGTTTAAGTCTTTAATCCATCTGGAGTTAATTTTAGTGTAAGGTGTCAGGAAGGGGTCCAGTTTCTGCTTTCTGCACATGGCTAGCCAGCTTTCCCAACACCATTTATTGAACAGGGAATCCTTTCCCCATTGCTTGTTTTTGACTGGTTTGTCAAAGATCAGATGGTTGTAGATATGTTGTGTTGCCTCCGAGACCTCTGTTCTGTTCCATTGGTCTATATCTCTGTTTTGGTACCAGTACCATGCTGTTTTGATTACTGTAGCCTTGTAGTATAGTTTGAAGTCTGGTAGTGTGATGCCCCCCGCTTTGTTCTTTTTGCTTAGAATTGACTTGGCTATGCGGGCTCTCTTTTGGTTCCATATGAAGTTTAAGGTGGTTTTTTCCAGTTCTGCAAAGAAGGTCATTGGTAGCTTGATGGGGATAGCATTGAATCTGTAAATTACTTTGGGCAGTATGGCCATTTTCACGATATTGATTCTTCCTAACCATGAACATGGGATGTTTCTCCATCTGTTTGTGTCCTCTCTTATTTCGTTGAGCAGTGGCTTGTAGTTCTCCTTGAAGAGGTCCTTTACATTCCTTGTTAGTTGTATTCCTAGGTATTTTATTCTCTTTGTGGCAATTGTGAATGGAAGTTTGTTCTTGATTTGGCTCTCTTTAAGTCTGTTACTGGTGTATAGGAATGCATGTGATTTTTGCACATTGATTTTGTATCCTGAGACTTTGCTGAACTTGCTTATCAGTTTCAGGAGGTTTAGGGCTGAGACGATGGGGTCTTCTAGATATACAATCATGTCGTCTGCAAATAGAGACAATTTGACTTCCTCCTTTCCTATTTGAATGCCCTTTATTTCTTTTTCTTGCCTGATTGCTCTGGCTAGAACTTCTAATACTATATTGAATAGCAGTGGTGAGAGTGGGCATCCTTGTCTGGTGCCACATTTCAAGGGGAATGCTTCCAGTTTTTGCCCATTCAGTATGATATTGGCTGTTGGTTTGTCATAAATAGCTTTTATTATTTTGAGATACGTTCCATTGATACCTAGCTTACTGAGTGTTTTTAGCATAAAGGGCTGTTGAATTTTGTCAAAGGCCTTCTCTGCATCAATTGAGATAATCATGTGGTTTTTGTCTTTGGTTCTGTTTATGTGGTGAATTACGTTTATAGACTTGCGTATGTTGAACCAGCCTTGCATCCCCGGGATGAAGCCTACTTGATCATGGTGGATAAGCTTTTTGATGTGCTGTTGCAATCGGCTTGTCAGTATTTTATTGAAGATTTTTGCATCTATGTTCATCATGGATATTGGCCTGAAGTTTTCTTTTCTTGTTGAGTCTCTGCCGGGTTTTGGAATCAGGATGATGTTGGTCTCATAAAATGATTTGGGAAGAATTCCCTCTTTTTGTATTGTTTGGAATAGTTTCAGAAGAAATGGTACCAGCTCCTCTTTGTATGTCTGGTAGAATTCAGCTGTGAACCCATCTGGACCTGGGCTTTTTTTGGGTGGTAAGATCTTAATTGCTGCCTCAACTTCAGACCTTGTTATGGGTCTGTTCAGGGTTTCGGCTTCTTCCTGGTTTAGGCTTGGCAGGAGGCAAGTGTCCAGGAATTTATCCATTTCTCCCAGGTTTATTAGTTTGTGTACATAGAGTTGTTTGTAATAATCTCTGATGATGGTTTGAATTTCTGTGGAATCTGTGGTGATATCCCCTTTATCGTTTTTTATTGCATCAATTTGGTTATTCTCTCTTTTCTTTTTTATTAATCTGGCTAGTGGTCTGTCTATTTTGTTGATCTTTTCAAAAAACCAGCTCCTGGATTTATTGATTTTTTGAAGGGTTTTTTGTGTCTCTATCTCCTTCAGTTCTGCTCTGATGTTAGCTATTTCTTGTCTTCTGCTAGACTTTGAGTTTTTTTGATCTTGCTCCTCTAGCTCTTTCAGTTTTGACGATAGGGTGTCAATTTTTGATCTCTCCTTGCTTCTCATGTGGGCACTTATTGCTATATATTTTCCTCTAGATACTGCTTTAAATGTGTCCCAGAGATTTTGATATGTTGTGTCTTCTCAGAGAGGTATTTTTATGTGATTTCACAACTATTAAGTGACATGGCCAATATTCAAATCTGAGTATATTCAAATTAGCCTATATAGTGAAAAAATGTTCAGCTGTATGAATTATTTGATTAAAACCTCATCAAGTTTAACTCAAAGCCAAAGTATGGCCTTTAAAATTAGCTTCAATAGCAGCTGTTTAAAATAAACACATATGTATTTATAGGGCTCACATGGCACTATATGATTGTTTGTCCTAGAGAAAAAATTTGTAAGGCAACATCTTTCCTCTTCTTATTTTAGCACAAAATATTTCCCCTTATGTGTTTTTAAGTGTTTCATAAACTATTATATTTAGTCATGTAAAAATACGTATTACATATTGAAGTGACAGCAGCACTTATGGGGAGTGATTACAGCATGTTTTATTGTGTAATCTCTATGTTTAGAGGTATCATAAAATAAGTAGGGTGCTGTTAAGCATGGTTCAGAATTGCAGTTGTTGGCCTCTTTGTGTTTAGATATGTTTGCCTACCCACAAATGTGTGGAAACTCCTTGGGAGCCTAGATTCCTGTTCTTTCATCGGATTTCTCCCCATCCCAAGGGTGTGTTTGCAGTGCCCTAGGAAAGACATTTTGTGGCAATTGAAACCATTTATTCTTAAGCAGTTTATAAATAGTCACTCATTTTCCTACTCTGCCTTTGAAGAGAAGCAGAAGCTAAAAGTTTTTGCTCATGACCAGACCTAGAACCAAAAGTGGGAGAGTTCAAACTCTCATCTCTTTTTCCTGGCCAGGACACCCTTTCCATGCGGGAGATCTTCTCTCCCTTGCGTGAGCTAGGGAAGATTGTTTGGACCTTCAGACTGTCTCAGCAAAACATTTTGCTTTATATGAGGTTAAGCATTTAGAAAATTATCGCCATATCTGCATCTATTTTTTAGTTCTATAGAAATGCAAGAATAAGCAGAAAATAGCACCATACTTTTACTGTTTAAACTTTAGTTATTTTCCATACGTTGATATTTTCTATTTAATAAAATTCATAAACATCCAGAAATGGACAAAAATAGAATATATTCTATTTCTATTTTCTTATAGTAATAATTCAGACTATAATTAAAAACAGTTAACTAATAGTTATAATACTGTTTATTAAATACTTGCTGTGTGTCAGGCACTGGTCTAAGAACTGCTTGGATTGGTGGGGAATATTTGTAGTCAACAGCTTATGACTGGTTTTGGTCTTCTCAAAATTCCCTTCCGCAAAGAATAGTTTAATCCAGTAGACACACCAGGCAGTATTGGCCACCTGAAACCTTATCAAAGGAGTGGCATTAACAGGCAGAGGTCGGTTGCTAGAGGTTAACTCTGCCACCTTTTGATATTTCTGTGCATCTGTTGAAGCTGGGGTTTTTTGTTTTTCGAAGGCCTGCATACAAAGACATCTCGATATGACTTCATTGTGTTCATGAAAGGGATTGCACAGTTTATTTTGCAACTTCAAACCAAGCGTCATTATATGAGTCTCTTAGGAGCAGGCTAGCAGCTTACCAATTCTTATGGAAGATAAGAGTATGGTGTTTACTATTCTGTGAGCTACCCAGAGTAATAAAATAGTAGTAAAAAACATTTTTAAAAAAGAATGTGGTGGTTACTGTCATCACTACTGCCAGTTATAATCCTCTTCATGTTTGTAATTCTTTTCTAAAGTACTTTTAAATGTGTTAAAAACTACATCATGTTTGTAAATTTCTAGAGATAAAATAAGCAACTGTCAATACCTATAGGAAGATGCGTATTTGAGAAGTACCTCAATTGAAGATATTTTTGTTCACTTCCGGGAGCCACAGAGAAATTTAAGGTTAAGACTGTCTTCTACTGATAATGGGTGACTTAGTTCACTCTTTCAAGGATAGTGACTTTGTGTCTGATAAGAAGGCTGCAGCTACTTGACAAATTGACTTACACAACAAGGGCTAAAGTCACCTAATTCAGTGAGGAGAGAAACAGTGCTTTCAGAGACAAAAGGGAAAAAATATTCTTATGTTTGAGTCACATTTGAATTTTGCTTTTTAAAATCCTAGGATATTTTGTTAGTAGTATCAATATGAAATAATCACTAACTTTTGTAGGTGGCTGTAAACTACGGGACATTTTTACCCCTAGGATTTTGTCACTTACTGTAGAAGGGGCAGAAATGTTAAAAAAGGTATATGTTAATTTCTTGTTCACTGGAGAAAAGGACAAAGTAAAAGAAAATATAGTAAAAAAATAGCAATTTATCTTGTTTATTTTCACTAATCTGTGGAAGGCATGCTCAAGAGTCATTTGAAATACCATAGTAAATGATATTTTAAAAAGAGATGAAAGTCAACCTACAATTTTATTATTCTAAAACAGACATATTTCTCTGTTTTCTTTTCCTGTCCTGTCTGGTCTATAGGTGTAATTCTTAGTAGAAGGGACAGAGCAAGTATTCAGCTCTTGGCCAGGCACAGTGGCTCATGCTTGTAATCCCAGCACTCTGGGAGGCCAAGGCAGGAGGCTTACTTGAGCCCAGGAATTCAAGAGCAGCCTGAGCAACATAGGGAGACTCCATCTCTACAATAAAAAATAAAACAATTAGCCCGGCCTGGTGGCATGTGCCTGTGGTCTCAACTACTTGAGAGGCTGAGGTGGGAGGAGGGGGTCACTTGAGCCCAGGAGGTTCAGGCTACAGTGAGCCCTGATTCATGCCACAGCACTCCAGCTTGGGTAATGGAGTGAGACCCTGCCTTGGAAAAAAAAATAACAGCTTTTTGATTTTAATGTTTGGCACATTATGTGGATGATAATAGAAGTAATACCTGTCATTTATTGTGTGCCTACTATGCGTCAGTCTTTGCCAGCTACTTTATTCTCATTATTTAATATTTATAACCATCATATAAGTATTTGTTATCTCTGTTCTATGGAAGAGGAAAAAAAAAGCAAGCCTCAAAAAGGTCAGTAATGTCTCCAAAATAAACATTTTTCTGTATTATTTTGGCTTTATCATCACTTTTTGAAAGCCATGTATTAATCAAATTTACCTTTTATCATTTATAATTCCTGTAGTGAAATATGCTGAAGCATTTGATAACTACCTGTAATTTCCACGTTAAAATATATTCGATAGTAATTTCCCATTGTAACTACCCGGAGACTTAAGTGAGTTCCCTGTACTCTTTGCACTTTCATTAAATATATTTAGAAGCTTGGAACATATATATTTTATAGGTACTGTACTACTTCCTAGAAGAGAGAGAATTTGATTCTTTTCTAGGTCCACATCCATGCTAAGCCAGGTGCCTTATTTTCAAGTATTTTAAAGAATTCAATTTTTTGTGATATTCATACTACTCACATGTTCTCACAACTTCAGAAAGCCTCTGAGACCCATTTGTTTCATTTTTTGTAAGACAATAATTCCTTCTCTAATTTTTTGCAGATAATTTGTTAGATTTATGACATAGTTGTTTCTTCAACTTAAGGTTAATTTTTCTAACTCTTAGTGAGCAATATTAGCTGTAGTATGCACATACAGTGGGCCAAAGTTATCTTTGAGAAAAAAAGTAGATAACATTACCATTTGTATTGTACTATTTTGCAGGAAGTGTGTGTGGATCATTTCTTTTGCTCCATATTCCCTGCTGACCATTAGGGTTTAATTATAGCTAAAACTCAGAGGAACTGGTGTCAATATATTCTGCGTTTGGAACATTCACAGTGTTCCCAAGTGTGCGGTCTTCCCAGCACGCTTCATTTGCCACTTCAACCACAGTTCACCTTCATGAGCCACAAACTGCTACTCAGCATCCCTCTGTTGACTCCCCTCATCTCTACCCAGTCTTCTTTTTTCCCCCTCACCTCTACACGTCCAAATGCTACCCTTCCCTCACATCCTTTCTCGTGTGCCACCTTGTCCACTTCCTGATCGCAGGTTAACTTCTCTCTTCTTGTAGCACTGTAAACTATATGTGTCTTAAGACCTTTATCAAATGGAAAGTGTTACAATAAACGTCTTCTAACTACCACCTGAGTCAGGCACTCGTGTTAAAATGGAGATGATAAAATATGACATATGCATACCTTAAACATTCCTGTGAAACTGTATAAATGAGCATTCATTTACCAAATATTTACTATAGAGCTAAGGCCCTTTCTTAAATATCCAAGTTAACTGTGCTTGCAGAGGAAAATAACACTTTCTTCCTGTGGTTTTATATGACTTAAAGGAAGAGAATAGAAATGTCTACTTTGTATATGTTCATTTTTATATGTCTCACTATATATGAAGACAACTGATTTGCCCAGACTGCCAAGGTCTATAATCTACTTCTCATGGAAAAGGACCCTCCCTTTGAATCATATCTTCATTTGCATAATCATATGCAAAACAGTTTGCAGTTTCAGCAAAACTAAAAGGGAACATGGAGAGCATTTGACTTTTTTATTCCAGAAGCTGAGTTGAATTGAGACGGATGTTTGAGATAGGGTAATGCAGATGGTTGTAGTCAGAGGAACACATTAAGTCCTTAATATCAGAGTAGGTCAACATAGGCAAATGGACAAGTTACAGGTTAGGACATAGTAATGGGAGGAAGTACCATTACAAGGAGTAGATTGGGGCAAGATGTTTAGAACTGAAGCTGAGAGTAACAAGAGAGGGCTAGAATTTCCCTTTCAGTGGCGTGTGGCATGAGACAGAGGACTCCTCATAGGACTGGAAGACATAATCTTATCATTAACTGAGGATCATCTATATATCTAATTTATCAGGCTTTGTCTTGCTTAATTCTCACAAATTGAATGGTCATCTTTCTGATCATTGTATCTCTAGTACAAAAAGTAGATGCTCAGTAAATATTGGTGGAATTGAATGAATATGACCCTGTGAAGTAGATGTCATTAGCACATCTTACAGATAAAGAAACTCAGACCTAGGCTAAGCTGTTTACACCAGGATACATAGGTATTATAATAAGTGGCGAGGGGGAGCAAGCAGATGAGTGTTGGAATGAAAAACTAGGATTGTATGACTTTTGCTATGGAAAATATATGTTTATACTTGGTCACTGAAGAAGCCTCTGTACAGTTCTACCTAATAGCCACTAAATTGTGAGAGCTCTTATATACAGCCTTGAGACCTGTTTATAACACTGTTGACTAAAATTCAAACTTAGCCAGCCCTACGTTACCAGCAAACCTTCTTATTATTATCTTTAAATTGGGGTCAGTGAATGGATCCTTAGTGGTCAGTAGATTTAGAAAAGCTCTATTTTTTATTTTATTTTGTTTGGTGTTATATCTTTGTTTTGTTTTTGCTATAATTGATCATTTATAAAGCTATTTTATGGTTTAATAAAGGAAGGGTAAGTCACAAAATACAGACCCATCTGTTAAACAGGCATGCCAATTTCCTGTGGTTCTTGTGTATGTTTCTTTCTTTAAACAAACAAACAGAAACCTCCAATTATGAAAACAATGCATGTTAAACCAAGGAAACTGCAAAAGGGAAGCCAAGAGTGATAATCACCAACAGATCTGTCATCCAAATGTAAACATTTTATTAAATATATATGTAGGCATCTTTCTGCTGCATGCTTTACACAAATTATATCATACTGTGTACAGGTTTTTCCCCCTCAAATTGTATCCTTCGTATTCATCTTTATTTTTACATCATGATTTGGTTTGTTTTCTGCATTTTGTTTGAATAAGCATTTTCCTCTGTGAAGTTTATTCTGATTGCATTCGTTTTCATAGTCCTTTTCAAAATTTAGATTTTTATTCAGATAATTATAGATTCATATCCAGTTGTAGGAAGTAATACAGAGAGACCTCTTGTGCACTTTGCCTAGTTTCCCCTAATGGTAACATTTTGCAAAACTACAGTGTAATATCCAACCGACATTATTACAATTTGCTGATTTTATTCAGAATTTTCAAGTTTTACTTGTACTCATTTGTGTGCGTTTGCATGAATTTAGTGCTATACGGTTTCATACCTGTATAGGTTCATGTAGCCAGCACCATAGTCAAGATGCTAGCAATGGCAAGTCCGTATGGCTTTGCAGCAACTCAGTTCTTATCTTCTTTAAAGAACTCATCCAAAGGGCATAAGGCAGAGAGAGACTGAGGCAAATTTTTGATCATGAGTGAGAGCTTATTAAGTTTTAGAGCAAGAATGAAAGGAAGTAAAGTACACTTGGAAAAAAGCCAAGCAGACAACTTAAGAGATTCAAGTACCCTGCTTGACCTTTGACTTGGGGGTTTATACGTTGGCATGCTTCTGGGGTTTTGTGTCTCTCCTTTGATTTTTCTTTGGCACAAGCTGTACACATGCTCCATGGCTTGCCAGCCCTTAGGAGGGGCTGTGGACACAGTGTGTTTACTGGAGTTGTATGCATACTCAATAGAGGCATTCTTTTCTTACCAGTGTAGTGTTCCTAGGAGATGGTCACAGACCATCTCCAGCGTTTGGCCTCTTAGTATGCATGCTTTAGCCCGCTCAACCAACTCCTGAGATCTAATCAGGAAGCTGCTGATCACCAGCCTCAGTTTTCTATCTACTGGGTGACTGCCTTTCCCTGGTATCAGCAGCAACCAATTACTATTTTAGTGAGACTGTTTAACAACCGCTTGACCATCACCTGATGGTCACCTGACATTCTTGGTGTTAAGGGAGTGGGGTCTGTTTCCGCTCCTACTCTGATCATGTCTGCCTAGCTACCCACTCTAACAAAGATATTGTGTAGTTCCAACAACATAAGGATCCCTTTTATAATCACATCCAGCCCATCCCTAACCCCTGGCAACCATTAATCTTCCCTCCATTTCTAAAATGCCATATCAAAAACGTTACATAAATGGAATCAGACAGTATGTATGTAACCTTTTGTGAATGACTTTGTTCACCCAGCAATAGAGGGCAGGGTGGAACTCTTTTTTTTTTTTTTAATCAGGAACCCATTCCCAGAAAAACTAGCGCAGTCCCTAGCTGAGCCTTAATCTATTCAGAGCCATCACTCTCATTACCTGATCACCGCCTAAATATCTCACCACATAATCCTATCACAGTGGCAATTAAATTTCAACATGAATTTTGGAAGAGACATTCAAACCATTGGCAGATGCAGATTCTATACATGTAAATAATTTATTTTCTTTGGAGCAATTATAAATGATACATGTTTATTTTTGGTTTTCACATATTTATTGTTTGTATATAACAATGTGATTGATTTTTGTATGTTGATCTTGTATCCTATGCATTCCTGACTTGTTTCTTAGTTTTAGGGTGTTTGATTTCTTGGAGTTTTCTATATAGACACGTTGTGTGCAGATAGAATTTTATTTTTTCCTTCCAATTTTTGTGTCTTTTATTTCTTTTTCTTACGTTATTGTAGTGGCTAGATCTTTCAGTATGGTGCTGAACAGGAGTGATAGGAGTGGTTATCCTGGCCTTGGCATGTAATATGGAAATTTCACTTCCGTATTAGGGTCGGTCCCTTTACCTTCCCCACTTTTAAATACTGTCTTCAATATCACATAATATATGATTTTTGTTCTGATCATCAAATATGATTTAGAATATACGGAAAGGAATAGTCTATTGTATTTACCCATATTTTTGTTCTTTTTGTTCTTCCTCTGATACTTCATAGTTCTTTCTTTCATCATTTTCTTTCTGTTTGAAGAAATTTCTTTAGCCAATATTTAAGATGAGTGCTATTAGTGGCAGGCTCTTTTAATTTGTCTGAGAATGTTTTCATTTTCTTTTTTTCCTCAAGAATAGTTTTGCCAGATAAAGAATTTGTAATTAACAGTTCTTTTTTTTCAGCATTTGAAAAACTGTTACACTTCCTTCTGGCCTCCATGGTTTCGGATAATAAACCCATTATTATTCACGTTAATATTCTCCGATAGGTAACGTTGTTCTATCTGCTTTCAAAATTTTTCCTTTTCTACCTAATTTTCAAGTTTCAAATTAAGGTATAACTTGGCATGAGTTTCTTCCGGTTTGTCCTGTTTGGGAATAATTTAACTTCTTGAATCTGTAGGTTTGTGTCTTCTACCAAATTTTGGAAGTTTTTAGATACGTTTTATAATATCTTTTAGCTCCATCCTCTTTCTCCTTTTCTTCTGGGATTCTGAATGCACATGAGCCGACTTGAGCTCTTTTCTGTTTCTAGGTCCAGAGTTGGGAAATACTAGGTCTGGATGGGCTTTTTTTTTTTTTGACTGGGGAGACAGAAGGTATCTGAATACCATGTTCTTCAGGCTTGCAGCCCCAAGCTAGTGTCCTTTCTTTTTACCACTCTTCAGAATTTTCCCTTCACGGTCTCTGTTATTACTCCTGTAGTTGATAGTTGTGGTTTGCAGAGGAGCAGGGAGAAGTGCATAAGCCATGTTGTTCAGACCGGGAGTCCTTTACCTTTTATTTTTCTTTTCATGAAACTTCATTTTGAACTTTTGAATTTGTGGACACAAATCTTAGTTTTGCACTTGTTATTATATATCAAAGTATGTAATGATTATCCAATCAAGTATATTATTTATTATGTTTTTAAAAAATATATGCTCAAGTCTATTTTTAGGCCCGTTTTCTTCTTCAAAATTCACCAGAATTTATTGCAAAAACCTTAAGGATGTAATAAAGTAGATAATATTGACATTCCTTTTTTTTAGATATTTTAATATGTGGACACTATCTTAAATTAACATTGTTATATTTCAAGGTAGGTAACAATTATTTAACCGAGTATATTCTTTATCATCTTTTTAAAAAATAT
The DNA here is from genome assembly GCF_009761245.1 of Sapajus apella. Lineage (NCBI taxonomy): Eukaryota > Metazoa > Chordata > Mammalia > Primates > Cebidae > Sapajus > Sapajus apella. The sequence continues at coordinate 10,525,083 of NW_022436971.1, forward strand.
GTGCTGAAGTCCATTTTTAGGCCAAATTTGTTCTCTCATAGAAGGTAGCTTGCAGCTAGAGTGGTAGCAGATTTAAAACTGCTTTCTTAAGAGCTGCGTAACTTGACTTGAAACCCTTTTTGAGATGGTGGAGTATGCAAGCACGCATGCACAAAATGGATAATTATGTAAGTTGCTGTATTTTTCACACTTATGGTTTAAATATGGGAGTCAAGGCTCTGAAAAATAAGTTACTAAAAGTTGCAATGATTAGTGGACATTAGAAGAAAACATTTTCTGACAAAGACATACTCTTCAAAAGACTGTGTACATTTGGGAAAGGTGCCATACAATAAAGAGTTTATTATCAAATGCATTTTATACATGGAAACTATTTCCACACTATTATAAAAACAAATATAAACATTTAAGTTATAGTTTCTGTTCTCTTTCCTTCCCTTATGATATAGTTCATATCCTTAAAATGTATATTACAATTTTTGAAAAGGAGTAAATTTAGATGCTATTGAAAGCATGATTTTTTTATTGTTAATCTCTTCCTTTTCATACAGTGGATCACATACAGAAAATAACCCATATAAGTGTATATTTAATAAAAAGGAAAAACTACCTGTTATTCATTTACTGCATTTATTTATGGTAGTTGGAATATTGACACTGCTAGGAACGTCGGAAACATTTCATACAATGGATTTTAAATACTTCTTAAGAGCACAAACCTTTCCCGCAGATAAACTCTCATGTAGACACTGAGATTATGCTGTAGGAAGAAAAGGCCAGCAAAACTTCTGAGATGTCAACATTTTTGGAACCCATTTTTCAGATGCCCAAACAGAGGTACTTTAGTGAAATCACTTAACAGTCACAAAGTATCGTTTATGTAGATGTAATGTTAGCAAATCTGCCATCTTTTGTCCTGTTTTTTCATTTAATAGTAATTTCTCTCGATATCATTTTCTTTTTAAATCTTACATTAATCTCTAATAATGAAACCAGCCACAAATTTATGGCAACTCCATTTGTATTTAATATCATTTATATGACATTATTTTATAAGTGATAAATTATTGTTCATTCACTCATTCATTCATATGTCTGTCCATTCATTGGTTTATTTACTCAATAAGTACTTACTGTATTATGAAATTATTAAAAAAAAAAACACAAAATGGTTGTGGGCTATTATTCCATAGAAGAATGGCAGGGGCTTTTAAGGCATATACTAAATAGCAGGTATTATTTTAAAGAGTGGAGATAGACCAATGAACAAAAAAAAATAGCCTCTTCTTTCAAGGAGCTAACATTTCTTATGGAAGAAGAAAGGCAGTAAGTAAATATATAGCATGTCACGTAGTTGTAAGTGCTAAGAAGGAAAATGAAACAGGTTGAAGGAGATGGACGGGCATGGAGCAGTCCTCCTGTAGGTAAGGCAGTTAAACAAGGCCTTGACTGTTAGGTGACATTTGGGAAACTTGAAAGTGAGGAGGGAGTGAGTCACTCGGATATCTGGAAGAAGAGGGTATCTGGCAGAGGAAACAGATCAGAGTCCCTGAGATGGGAGTGTGCATGATTTGAGATATGAAAGGAACCTCAAAGAGACCCTGAGGCTAGAGACGAGGTGAAGGTGGTAAGGTCAGAGAGTTACAGATGGATGGATGTCTTGAGTTTTTCTTTTTGTTTTTTTAAGTTTCTTTATAAATAGGCAAGGCATCATTGCCAAACTCCCAACTCAAGGTCCAACCTTAATATTAAAAGCTTATCTAGCTTATTGAATTCTCTGGTTTCAGAACATCCTGATCTGATTATAGCTATGTGTTGGCTCTGTCACTTGCTAGCCATGCCACTGGGTAATTGCCCTGTTTCTTCATCTGTAAAGCCGAGGTTGCTAATACCTGTGCTGTCCTCTGCACAAAACTACTGTAAGGGTAAACTGACTGTATTATGAAATTATTTTAAAAAACACACAAAATGGTTGTGGGGTATTATTCCATAGAAGAATGACATGGCTTTTAAGGCAAGCTTTGAAGGATCTGGTGGGTCACTGTAAGAGCAAGGCTTCTCATAGCAATTAGCAAAAATTTCATAGTACATACCAGCTTTTGTAAAATACAGAATTCATGGTGTGACTTTTCAGATGGCTTCTTGGAATCAGAGCCAGAATGACCATTAAAGTAAATGTTTTGGAAACATGCATTAGTGCAGACAATTTAGCATGTATACAGGTAACCATTCATTCTCATTATCCTTTCAAGGTTTTATCATCTGAATGTCTGTGTACCCAAATCACTATGAACTCATCATCATGAATGTCTGTGTACCTAAATTGAAAGAATCTATGCTGAGGCTAGAAAATGAGAGAACCAGACTTTGGCTTATTTTTATGCTTAAAACTGGTTTTTGACCTAAAATAGCATACATTTTCATCCACAGAGACATTGGAAATGTAATTTGTTTTAGGACTGCCTCAGTGTAAAAGAAAAACCATTTAGTTATTCAATGAAAGGACAAAGGGGTGTTTTGTATTTGGCAGAGACTACTTTTGCATTAGAAATGGAGGTATAAAGGATATTTTATTCTGTTTTGATTTATAGCAAAAAAAAAGTCTTATGACAGATATACTTTAGTAAAATCTTACATTTCAAATTAGAGACATTTTCAAAACAACATAAAAGTTTAGCAATTTTCTAATGAAAATTAGAATTTCATTTGGGATAATTTAAACTGTAAAAAATTCACCTAATGTTGAGGATGGTGAAACATTAAATTTCAAATAAAACAATTCAGTCTCTTAAAATATGTTAAATGCCAACAAGCCAGTTCTATGGACATCTACTTGTTTGAATTTATTTTGTTAAAGCTAATTAGAACCTTCCTCTGATTGTAGTTCTAAACAATTTTTAACATGATTATCTAAAATTGAGTAAGGCATAGAGCTTTTGAGGTGGTTGTTTTTCTGATGTTGTTGAATCTTAACACATTGTAAAAACTTTTCAAAAAAGTTTAATCAACATAATCAAAGTAGAATTCTTCTATAGACCAATTCAGCCGCCTTTGCCACCAGCTTTAAATATGTGTTTCTTCTTCCAGGTAGACATAGCTGACATCGAGAATGAAGAGAACCGCTACTGTCTATTCATGGAGCTCCTGGAATCTAGCCACCATGAGGCTGAATTTCAGCACTTGGTTTTACTTTTACAAGCTTGGCCCCCTATGAAAAGTGAATATGTGTAAGTATTAAAATAAAGTTAGCCTAACTAGAGTTCTTTTATTTGGACTTTAGCCCTAAAAACATAGCACCTTCAAAAGAGCCAATGAAAGTATAATTATATGTGTGTGTGTCATCAGTGTTTGCCTTTAGAGGAATTTTAAATTGTTTTTGAAATATTGCAGAGTCTTCTCGTTTTTTCCTTGCCTCTGAACTCTAATATTTTATTCAAAAGTATCAGACAATGCTTGATAATATCTGATTTATGATGTCAATGCAAACAATGTAGTTTCAGTATTTTCACGTGGAAATTTCTTGACTGTCTTAACACAGTGTACAGTGCCAAGTGGAGAATCCAAATGGAATAAATGAATAATTCCTACTTATTGAGAACACAACGTCATGTGTAATTTACATATATTATCAGTCATTTACACAACATACCTACAAGTAAAGGTGATGTTATCTGATTTTATTCGTGAAGGAATTGAGGCTCCGAAGTTAAACACCTTCAGGATTCACGCAGCTAATAAGTGGAAGAGATAGAATTCTAACCAACTGCTGGCCGCCTTCACAGCCTGTGTTGTTTCCTCTGCCACGCTGAGCTTGCAGCTGCCACCCATAGCTGCATGGGGTACTTAGCCAGTCCCTGTGCTATCAGCCACGTAACATACCCCTTTCCTCCGGAGGAAGTGGCCAGATTTCCTCTGAGCACATGGGCTGGCTGTCATGAGCTATGGCTTCTCACTGGCAAATGATATGAGCACCAGTGCCCTTGCTGCAAGTGCCTGTTTGCCCCAGACTGATCTTGTTCTCCCCATGCTCAGCTGACATACTCTGCCCTAGGCCAGTGAACATCTGAGGTTAAAGAAGGATGCTTTTCTGAAAATAAAGTCCTATATCCTGTGAGCAGTTAGGACTGCTAACAAATATCTGGAAAATATTCCATGAGACTGTTAGGAATTTCCAAAGCAAACCAAGGAGAGTGGTGCTTTGGTTTTGTGGGTTCTTTTTTTTTGAGACTTAACTTTGCTCTTGTTGCCCAGGCTGGAGTGCAGTGGCACGATCTCAGCTCACCATACCCTCCACCTCCCAGGCTCAAGCTATTCTCCTGTCTCAGCCTCCTGAGTAGCTGGGATTACAGGTGCCCGCCACTACACCTGGCTTATTTTTAGTAGAGACAGGGTTTCACCATGTTGGCCAGACTTGTCTTGAACTCCTGAGCTCAGGTGATCTGCCCTCCTCAACCTCCCAAAGTGCTGGGATTACAGGCATGCGCCACCATGCCCGGCCTTTGTGGCACTTTTTTAACTAAGTGTTTTCAGAAAGAAAAGAAATGTTTCTTAGATCTCTACATCTTTGGCAGCGATGGCATGCTGACTTGTATTTAAGAACAGGTTTTGACCTTCACTATTTGAAATCCATAATGCAGGCTCTCACATCATAAACACCTTTAGTTCACAGTGCACTTGTGTTTGGTACCAGCGATCATGGTGTGGGTGCCTCCACAGCTCAGGGTGCTTATTCAAAGCAGGGTCCTGGGTCCTTTGCTTAACTTGTGGAATCCAGCTCTCCATACTGAGACCTGGAAATCTGCTTCTAAACAAATTCCTGGGTGATGCCCACTGATCAGATTGCCACTAATGCCATATGTTTGTAAGGAAATTAATTAGTAGAGTTGAATTGTAGATTTCTTCATACCCTCATTTCCCAGTTCAAAATATGACACCTCTAGTAGATTAACATTAATTTCCAGTTTTTCTTGCTTTCAGAACACTGACCATTTAAAATCATTCACTTATTCGCAAAAACCCAAATCAGCTTTACTTAAGACATTTATGGCATTTAAAACATTTACTGTGTTTGTAGACCAAAAGTCTTCATTTTTAAAGTTATATTCTTTTGTAGCCACATATGAAATGGAATTTGTAAATTGCTAACCTGAGTTTTATAAAACTCTTTATTAAATCATTAGAATCAGAACAAATCATTTCCCAGTCTGCTCACCCCCACCCCTCCTGTCATTCATGTCTCCTCTACCTAAGAGATAAGCAGAGAGTAAGTCAGATATTCTGGAGAATATATGATGAGATACTTTATAAACAGGTTCTTAGAAGTACTTTTGAATTTTTTTTTTCTTTTAGACAATCCAATTGGGTAAATAAATCACCAAAAATGGGGTGGGGGGTGGAGGAGAGGGAGGATAGTGTGACAGTGACGGCATGTTGCCCATCAACACAAAACGGTGACAACTTATCCACAAGACTGTAATTTTCGAGTACAACTTTGGTTTTTTAGCTTTAGTTCCTCGTAGGAAAATGCATGGAAAACATACTAGGTATATGTTCTTAAGGAAGATTCATTTTCATCCAGCATGTCACAGCTGGCTGGTAAAAAACATATCTTGATAATTTGTTATCCAAGCCTCGTTGCCCCATAGTTCACCATGCTGGTGAACCAGCATTTCTCCTACAGTGAGAAAAACTGTAGAGAAAAACCCAGGAGAGCTGAAGTCAGACTTTGCAAAAGGAGAAAACGGGGAAGTCCTTGAGTATTGGAAGACTCGTCAGCACATCAGGCACTCTCACAGAACTGTGGGTACCTCGAAATAAGCGGTGTTCTTTGTCCTCACAGATTGTCAGTTTGAGCTGAGACACAAAGGCTTTGCCAAGGACTTGATCCCTTGTTACTGTTGCACTTGAAATTCATCTCAGGGCCCAAGGAATAAAATTCCTTCAAGGGCAAGACCATCCCTGGTTGTTCAATGTCTAGAATGTAGTGCTGTGCTAATGAACCAAGAGACTCTTAATAAATAGTAATTGTTTCTTAATGTAGGTAAAATCAGTACCCTGCTGCTGGGGCCATGAAATGAATTTACCACCAACTTGTCAATAGAAATGTAAATTGTGATGTTTCTATGAAACACAGGGTAGTGGCAGTCAGACGAGGGAAAGAAAAGCAAACGTTTGTATGCTGTTGTTTCTAATACAAGGAAACAACGTGAAGCCCAAAATATGATGCTGCTTGTCTGTGGCTTCCTCAAGCTGTGCTCCCCAGCTGACCTCTGCTATGCAGGACCCTGATTGTAACTTAATCCTGCCCTGACCCCGTTATGATAACAATAACAATAATAATAATATCAACAAGAGGCAGTATTGATGTAGTAAATAGTCATGTGTGCTTGCTATTAACACTGATTTTCACAGTTACACACATCATTCATTGAAGCAACTATTCAAGGAAGAAAAAAAGACATTACATAGCTTTGCACAGTGAAAAAACTGAGGCCCACAAGGGTGACTTCCCCAGAACCATACAGCTAGGCAAAAGTATTCAGTAACTTCGCTGAGGACCCAAGTAACCACAGTTTGAGCCCGTGTCTGTCTGGCTGCAAAGCCTGTGCTGTTTCAGTGCTGCTCACTACCTCTGTGCTGCTGGCCTGCTTGCTGATGCCACAGGGAGCTGTTTTTTCTCCTTAAGGTGTTTTCTTTTCTGCAAGGTTGACTTGAAGCATCAGTCACCTAGATTTTGATTGTATTTTACCATAAGCGTGTCACTTCTGTTTTAAAATTTATCACAATTATGATTGCTTTAGTCATTTCCAATGCCTTGTATTTTTCTCCATGAACACTAGCATAACCGATAATCCATGGGTGAGACTGGCTACCATGATGCTAACCAGATGTACAATGGAGAACAAGGAAGGATTGGGGAATGAAATTTTGAAAATGTGTCGCTCTTTGTATAACACCAAGCAGATGCTGCCTGCAGAGGTGAGTGGATATTTTGAGTGCTTTCCTGAGGAGTAGCCCTTTCCTTATCAGAACTCTTTATTATAAGCAACCCTGGTGACTGGACTTGGGAACATTTAACTTAAGTAATTACTGGTAAAGGCCATAATTTCTAATGGATCAGATGAAGAAAAGCAATGCTGAAAGGATGCTTTGAGGCTGCATTCTTTTTGTGGGAGCTCGGGACCAGTGCTTACTGTACAAGTCCCAGAGTGTAACCCAGTTTTCAGTTTCTTCTAGATGTTCTCTTTTGTCAAACTCAAGTTTATGTTCCAAGTGGCCATGGTAGCTCGTGCATTATGTGTCTGAACCAGGCCAGTTGGTAAAGCAGTAGTAAACTTGAACACGCTTCTCAGCAGGTAACCAGCCACTCTGAATTTTACATCCTTTTTGACATCATTATAATGAGATTACATAATCATAATATTTTATTCTTTGCAAAGCACGATCAAAACTCAGGCAGCCCCTTTTTGACCTTTGTTCTCTATTTGATCCCATGGTTTGACTGTCACAGGGGTATTTATCATATGTATATATACACACAGACACATAAACGTATATATATACCCCACACACGTGTGTGTGTGTGTGTGTGTGTGTGTGTGTGTGTGTGTGTGTGTGTAGAGAAAGAGGGAGAACATTCTGAAGTAAGCATATACTAATTTCAGCTCCCTGTTTGGATCCCACCTCAGCAGTACATTGTTTGAATAATTTATATGTCTTAAATTTAAGCATTTGGATAATGGCATTAAATTGATTTTGCATTCCTACTACGTAGGAGATAAACTTGAAAATAAATTTGTAAATATGATCCTTGAAGCATTATTGTAATCACTCAAGGAAAATATTCTCATGAATGCACATTTAATGAATTGTTTTCTGAATGAGGGCTTGGATATGTTTTTTTATTGAATTTTAAAATATTTTATCTATTTAAAAAAGCCTTCCAACTACCAGAATGACACAATTATTCTACAAAATAAAGTACCAACACTGAAAATTACCTCCCCTTACTCTAGTAGAGGGTGATTTGGGCTATGGACTAAGGTCTGCTTGTATCAGCTACTTATGAACCCATGATCTGCTCTGCTACATTGTGGGCACCTGGAGAGGCGAAACCATGGCTGTATCATGTCTATGTCACCCAGGGCAGGATTCAGCCCACTGCCTAGTGTGGGGACTCAGTGCACTCCATTATCCCCACCAAGGTAAGCAACATGTAATTAACATGAGATTCACCTTTGCTTGAATATAAGCTAAGATAAAGCATTGTTAGATGAGGACCAAAGACCAGCAGTGTTTTACTGTCAGTTCTGTCAAATCTAGGTTGGGAAAGCATTGTTTAAGGTCTCCTGTTACTACCTAACGTGGGTGGTGATGGTGATAATGAACATTTGCCAGCACTCTTGGGCTTTCATTTATAGTTCCTTCTTTAACCTTCACCAGCTCCTGTAAGGAGATTCATTATCTCCATTTGACAGCTGATGGATTGGAGGGTTTGAGGTCAGGTTCTTGCTCCTGCTTCCTCAGGCATTGAATGGTGGATCTGATCTTCAAATCAACTCTCTGTGCTTGAAAGCTTGAAAAAGGAATCCTTCCAGAGGAGCCATTCCTACGACAGTTGGGATAAATATGAACATTGAATGTCTCTTATGCACTTCTATAAGTGTTCTTGTCAGTTTTTCCTTTTCAATACTTCCTTCAAGAATGGCCTACAGAATTTAGCATCTAGATGATCAGTGTTTATTAAGACATAAGGTTGTTAGGATCTCTGTCGTTGTCTAAAGAAGTTGATTTGGTCTTTAAAACATCCTTGTTGGTTTGGTTTTACTATAACTTTTGCAAGGTGAGGAATGTAAATTGGCTATGACATGCACACGGCATCCCTGACCCTGACATCATCTCACCAGCTGGTTAATCAGGGCTCAGTAACAGTTATGTATATTGGGGGGTCCCCAAACCCCAGGCCAAGGACTGATATCAGTCCATGGCCTGTTAGGTACCAGACTGCACTGCAAGCGGTGAGTGGCTGGCGATGAGCGAAGCTTCGTCTGTATTTACAGCTGCTCCCATCACTTGCATTGCCGTCTAAGCTCCACCTACTGTCGTATCAGTGGTGACATTAGATTCTCATAGGAGCACAAACACTATTGTGAACTGCACATGTGAGGGATTTAGGTTGTGCACTCCTTACGAGAATCTAATGCCTGATGATATGTCACTGTCTCCCATCACCCCTCCATGGGACCATCTAGTTGCAGGAAAACAAGCTCAGGGTTCCCACTGATTCTATATTATGGTGAGTTGTATAATATTTTGTTATGTGTTACAATGTAATAATAATAGAAATAAAGTGCACAATAAATGTCATGTGCTTGAATCATACTAAAACTGTCCCCACCCCAAGTCTGTGGAAAAATTTTCTTCCACAAAACCAGTCCCTGGTGCCAAAACAGCCTACAGGGACCACTTGTTGTGTATTATCTTTTAGCCGCCTGGGAATAGGTAATAGACATATCTGTCCACAGCAGTAGTATTCTCATCAACATTCCATTTAAATTTTACGTACATAGAAGAAAAGCGCGTTCTTTTTATTGATGAATGTGTGAGAAGCTGTGCTTTCTGTTTCCTATCAGAAAATGACTTGGTGGTTAAATGAAAAGTTCTGGTTTAGCTGTGATGATTCAGCTCCATAATAAGCTTCTACAGCCAGGGGTTGGTACTTTGATGAATAGAGTAATACATTCAGTTTCTTTGTAGTGGTCTCATTTGATCTCAGAATCATCTGGTTGATGTTGCTAAGTGTTTTAAGAGATCAGAAAAGATAGCACAGCACCTAAAGCACACATCTATTAGAGCACTCTTCATACCACACCATGGAAAGGGATTTCCTGCCTCTCCACTTCATTAGAACTGGGAGCCCCTTAAGGGCAGGGAACATCATACAGAGAACAGAAGGAGCTCTAATAATGCCCGAAGCTGTGCTGTTCCTCTTCCAAACAGGGCCACATCCATGTGAACAGGAGAAAATCACCAAACTCTCTGCATCTTTGTTTTCTGGTCTGTGAAAGAAGAGGTTAAACTGGATGGGAGAAAACTAGTTCTGTCTATTCTGTAAGGAGAATGAGCTGAGGCTCTCTGTGTATTGCCTCATCCATAGCATCGTAGCACGTAATTCACTTCCTTTCATAAATCTGTAATTCTCTTAGTTTGAGAGAGGAGGGACTGGGTCAAACCCTGCTGCAAAGTAGGTCATTATCATGTCTCTGTTTAGTTTGATGAAACAAAAGATAATCATTTAAGGAGTTCTCTTGTCACAGTGACTTTCCTTCATTTTCCTTAAACCACTTCAGTTTCTGTCTCTCAATGGGGCACATTCATCGATGATTTTTTTCCTGAGGATGCTGTGATTAGAGGCAATTTGCAAATGGTATGTACTGTTTTTACCTGATGGCTAAATGTGCCCAAATGTGAATTAAAAGTGTTACAGAAGAAGAAACATTACTGTTAAAAAGTGGCAGCATCTTGTTAAGTTTATTTTACTACATTTGGAAGTTGAAGAGTTTCGTTCAGAGGTCTACAATGTTTTGTGTCACTGTAGTGGTAAAACTATGTTACTTATGTTTTTTTCCTAAATTCAGTACCCTTTGGTTGCCCTACTCCGTGATTTAGGAGACGTGTGTGCCTAATTGTTTATGTCAGGGTACTTAAGAATACTCATCTTTCTTTCATCTCCATTTCCTGTTTTTCACTAAGCTCCCATACTTAAAGACTTTTTAAAAAATTCATGACTTCTTAGAATGCCTTTGTGACTGCCTGCTGTTGCTCCTGGGACGTGCTTACTTACGGCCATGATGGTTTTCCTGATAGAAAGTATCATCAACAGGATGAGTGACTTTATCACAGGTCCCATGTCCCACAATCTCAAAAGCTATGTATCCTTCTCAGCTTGTATCTGTGGTAGTATATGAAGCATTCTCAAGAGTTGGGGTAGGTAGAATAAGAAACTGGCATAAAGCAGTTTATTGGCATTTATAGTTTTAAAATTCCAAGGTTCAGCTATTTGTGACTGACCCTGAAGGTCCATGATTTCGCTGAGGCGCAGCTTGAATTAGTCACCGATGCTCTGGGTCTATTGTGTGGAATTAAGTCACCCAGCTCGTGAGTGGGCCTTAATAATTTCCAGCTTCTAAATCTCAATGTGATTGTTCTCTATCAGGGTTGAGCCACTTTTGATAATGTCAAGAGCTTGATTGTTAGAATCAGACAAGTTATGCAATAACACTCAAATTATTTAACCTTTTTACCTCCGCTTTCCCAATGTGATTAGTAGGGCTAAGATCACACCCTTCTCAAAGGATTTGAGGAGAAATTAAATGAGATGATGCACATTAAAACAAAGTATGTAGCAAATCCATGATGTTCAGCTCAGAGCAGCTGCCTTGCTAGGTAGAGATCTTAGACAAGGAGTATGGTGAGGGCCCTGGAGTTCGGACAGCAGGCCCTGCACAACTTCAGAGGCTCTGGAGGACCCAAAACCAAAGCTGCTACAGTGCCCAGTTGGTCCAGGTGCAGTGCATGGAGGCCAGTGTGGAGGCCCAGCTGGCCAAGATCGTGATCAGCTTGGGGCTGCAGGAGCAGCAGTGCCAGGGGCTCTGGACATCCAGGCAGCAGCGATGGGAGCTCAGCCTGTTCTAGGCCTGCTGGAGGGCAAGGACTACAAGCTGCCTTGCAGCCCCCATGCAATGCCCAGGGCATGTAGTAAGCCCCTCAGTCTCTGCGTCACCAATCCCTGCACACCTTGTACCCCTAGTTCCTGCTGTAGGCCCTGCAACACTTTTTGATGCTAGATGCTCCAGGGACAGTACGAGAATTATGTGAGGACAGAAGGTGTGTTGGTGAACTGGTCCTGCTTCTCTCATGACTGTCAGGCCACGGGAACAGTGCCCCAGTGTATCTTCATAAATCCCAGTCCACAGGGAGAACAAACACCTGGTTTTGTGGTCTGGCTCTAAGCCTGGGCCCGCCTAATCCTCTCCATCCAAGGCCTCTCTTGTTCTGTGTCCTGATGGTCTGACAGCTTTGAACTGCATGTCAAATGAGGTGTTTTGTGGTTTTCTCTGCCGCTTCGACCTTTCTTGTGGTTCCTCAAATCCCTTTGTAAATCTCTTAATAAACTTCCTCTTGCAACACAGGGGGAAAATAGCGAACAAACATAGTAGAGGATTTAGCACTTAAAGACAGAGTAAGTACTTGGCCAATAACTGGATGCTAAGAGATGAAAAGTAGTCAGTAGCTCACCTGAAGTGGATTCCTCCATTCTTGGATGTCCTTGCCTCACTGTGTGCCATTTATCCATTATGCTTGTTCAGAGGGGCACACAGGTTATTCTATACAATTTGTCATGAAAGCCAAGGTCAGCCAAGTGTTATACTTAGTCTAAATATCATAAATCACTGAGAAATACTTGTTTACTCATCACTGATAACTTATTGAGTGAGCAAGTGTGTATTCAGAGGGGGAGTTATATACAAGGAGTTTTGGGAATGGCATGTACCAAGGAAGTTGAGAATACAGAGAAGGGACAATATTCTTGCCCACAAAGCAAGGCAGGTAGACCAATGAATGACTACCAGAATACAAGGTAAAAGATAAGGAAGGAAATATTTATACAGTACAGTTAGAACATAGAGTGCTAACCTGCGACATTCAAAGGTGCTTTTGCAAAGGAAGTACGGTGTTTCTGTGCATTTAAAAACTGAGACTTAAAGAGCAAGTACGGGATTAATCAGACAGAGAAGAGCAAAGGTTAAACTATATGCAAACACCTGGAGATGTGAGAGAGTCCAGCACCCAGCAGCCATACTGCCTAATATGGTAGCCACTGGCCCCATGTGGCTTACTAAAATTAAAACCTTTAAGTAAAATTAAAAATGCAGTTCCTTGATTGCACCAGCCCCATCTCAAATGTAGCTTGTGCCTTGTGGCTATGGTATTGGGCAGTGCAGATGCAGAATGTGTGGGTTGTGTCAGAAGGGGCCCCGCACAGCACTCTGTGTGGGATACACAGGTGGAGAGCGTGCTGTGACCTGAGAGGCGGAGGGGAGCACAGGACGTGGCCAGCCAGGCCAGACTGTCATCCTCAGGAGCTTGTTTCATGTTCCCAAATATCTTCTGCAGGTTTTGAAATCACAGGTGATAAGTCTGCATTTCTCTTTGGCAAAGACTGCGCTGTGTCATGTGTTCTTGAAGGCACACTTAGTACTTTTTTGAATTAGAATTCTCAATGTTTGAAGAATATATTTTACAAACTGCTACCCTGCTGCTTCTGATCATTGTCTCACAGGTTTGTGTAGCTCAGTCTTCTACTCTGAAATGTGAGGGCCTTGCTGATTTCAAGAAGAGATGTGCTGGGTGAAAGCTAAAAAACTATAATGAGCAGAATTCCAAAAAGAACTTTATCCTGAGCTTTAAATAGGAGCTTATTTGCATCTCTTACTTTATTGATGCTCTATAATATAAAGCAATTTTGAAAATATAGTAAATTTGAGTTTTTCTTCTCTGATCTGCTGTCTGAATGGCACAGGAGAAAAATCAGTCCCATGGAGGCCAATGATTGTCAGTTCTTTAGAGCAGCCCTTGCTTTATTGTAATAGAGTCATTCATTGTCTGGTTTTTGGACCAAAGTGTTCTCTTCTTTATGTTACAGCTAAAGTCAGGACCCAAATGGCAACACAGCTCAGCAGGGCAAAACAGCTTGCAAATCTTATTCTTATTCTTTTATGCTTTTGTTGTAAAGGATTATTTGCTGCCCTATATGAAAGCCTGCTCTGTGATGACAGCTTCAGTTAGTAAAATAAAGGGCTGAGAATAAAATTCAGATACATCTGTGGAGATCCAAACACATTTTCATTTTTCTGCAACACAGTTTTCGTGAAGATAGACTGTCTTACGTATATTAAGGAGTTAGTTCATTTTGACATTAGAATGATAGACACATTTTAAAATATTTTATTGACTGATTTCCTTTGTTTCAGTGGATGACAACCAGAGGTCGTTAACAATATTAACAATTGATAATACTTTTTATTATTATTAACCCTCTATGCTGAACATCGTATGCTGTATTCATCAATACAAACTCTCACACACAAAAACAAAAACCACAAACGAGCTATAAATACATACATTTTACTTATGAGGAAACTAGGGCTGTCAGAGTTCAGGAAAGTAAATTATACCACTATATCTGTACAATGAGTATTACAAAGCCATTAAAAAAGTGTTGTAGGTGAATATCTGACAACTTGGAAATCTGAACACAATTTACTGTGAACCAAGGGAACTGGGTTCCAGACCCCATATTCAGTATATTCAGTGCGGTCTCAAGTGGCGTTACCTATGCACGCACGCACGCACGCACGCACGCACGCACGCACGCACGCACGCACGCACGTACGTACGCACGCACGCACGCACGCACGTGCGCTGCCGTAGAAAAGGGTGGAATGATCTAGCCAGAACGGTACCGGTGAAACCTGGGGTTCTCGCTCACCCCTGCTCTGTGGTTTCAGGGTGTGAAGGAGCTGTGTCTGCTGCTGCTTAACCAGTCCCTCCTGCTTCCGTCTCTGAAACTTCTTCTCGAGAGCAGAGATGAGTGTCTGCACGGCATGGCACTGGAGCACATCGCGGCTGTCACTACGGTAGGCCCAGTTGAATTTACTTTCTTTTTCGTGTTTCAAGGGAACTAATTGGCACTTTAATAACACCATGGTTGATGGAAGACCCCTCTATCTACAATATTCTCTGACCACGGTAGTGGTTCCTGTTTTGTCCCAGCAGCGTATGTTTATTTTACAACCATTTACTAAGCTCTTCCCATGAACCAGACTCGGTGTTTTGGTGCACAGAATACAAAATCCAAATAAAAAGACAGTTTTCTAGAGAACCATGATGTTAGCCTCCTTAGGAAGAGCAAAGCAGTCATGAACTAGCAGTCCTCTTGCTATTTGAAATTTGGGTCTAGGGAACTCCCATGATTACACAGATTTTCCATCTGTGGATGTGTGTGTTTGGTTATCCCCTAATTAAAGGTAAGACAGTGGTTTTAAGTAGTGTTTACTGGCACCATCTGAAATCTCAAACTCTATTTCCTCTGGCAACCTAAACCACCCCAGCAGCTTCTCGTCTTGAAGAATAACGTACTGGAGTCACGTTGAGATTTCTCCCTCAAGGCTGGTTGTCTTGTTATTATGATTAGGAAGAAACTTTCTCATTTAAAATTTTCCACTTTAGGATTAGATAGCTTAGATTGTGTTTTAACACTCATGTTGTATGATCTTTACTGAAGCCCTTTTGTGTGGAGATCACTCTCTCATTAGAAGTGTATGTGCGTCTGTTTGAGTATACACACTATACACATATACATACTTGCACACATACATAATTTTATATTGTGTGTATATATATACACACTATTTTTTAAACAAAAATTTGCCAGGATATCCTCTAGAGGCCGGAGAAGGAAGGAAAATCTAAAGCGGAGATAGATGCTTGCTACCCAAGACAGTAAAAAGGTTGATGAAAAGATATCATTGATACAAAGCTTTCTTAGTGCAAAAGGGTACAGAAAGGTAAATAGTTACAGAAAGCAGAATATAATTGTATTTGGAAGTAACCATTGTGAACAAAATGAGAAAATCAAATGCCTTTATTCATTTAGATATGTTTTTAAAATAATGTAAAAGCTCCTGCAAGGGTTTTGTGAATACCCTACCTGGTCACCAATAATTAATTGGAACAGAGGCCTCTTTGGGACCTTGACTAAAGTAGCGAATCAAGGGGACTTGTCTTTTGGTAGCCCTCCCACCTATGTGTGCTAAAATGAAAGTTGTATAACTTGGAGAATTTATATGAAACAGAATTACAATGAGTTTTTTTCTTAGCCAGTTCTTTCTTGTAAATCCGAGAAACTGGGAAGAAGAGAAAACTTCTGCAAATTCTCAGTGCATTTTTTTCCCTCCCCACCCTCATATTCTGTGTTACGCATTCTCACAAAAATTTGCCAAGGGGCCTCTTTTAGAGTAAAACAGTGATGTATTATACATTGCCTTTCCACATTCATCATACATGGAGCTCTTTTGATGTACTCCTGGATTCCATGGGCAAAGTGTATCAGTTTTCATTTTAAAGATTCTTTATCTCAAATACACCCATCAGAACTGCAACTAGAACAAGGGGGTCCCTAACTGCTAACTAATCTTACCACCCAGACAACAGCACCTCCCCCCACATATGTACACAGTAACTATCAAAATAGGAAACTAAATGGTAACACTACAGTGCCCAAGTCCCTTTAATATGGCACTGATTTACTTCCGTAACACTTCAATCTGCATGTTAGATGTGCTGCATGGTGCGAAGCCTGTGGTTTTGAAACTGCTCCGCAGACTGAGTAGTTTGCCTGTGGTTGTGATGATAGTGCACAAAACGTCTGTGCCCTTCGGATCCAAGAATCAAAGCCACAGGTATAAATTGCTGAGATGAGTCACTTGCCTACCATTCAGATCCTTCCTTTTAGAAATTGAGTAATGAGACAACTGTGACTTCTCTGCACCAATTTGAATGCTCACATTGGGCTAGCCCATCTGTGCCATAAAAATGTGTCCCCCACAAAAATGCTAAGTGTCTTTGGACTTTTTGCATTCCCCAAAGAGCTAAGGTTTTACAGAGTTTTCCATTTAAAAATCGTTTTTTAGCTTTTTGAAATAATTTTAAATTCACGTTCCGTTGTAAGAGATAATATAACACGGTCTCGTATTCTTCACCCAGTTTCCCTCAGTGGTGACATCTTTCGTAACTGTAGTATACAGGTTGAACACCTGTAATCCAGAAGTCCAAAATGCCGCCAAATTCAACACTTTTTGAACACCAACATGACATTCAAATGAAATGCTCCTTAGAGCATTTCAAATTTCAGACTTCAGATTTTCAGATTAGGAATACTTAACAAGTAAATGTAATGCAAATATTCCAAAATCTGGAAAAACAAACGGACACTTCTGATCTCAAGCGTTTTGGATAAGGGATACTCGCCTGCAATATTATGACCTGGTTGTTGACATTGATAGAATCTGTAGACATTGTACAGAGTTTATGAGTTTGGCAGACACTGCGTGTGTGTGTGTGTGCGTGTGTCTGTCTGTCTCCATGTGACATTGTCACCTGTAACTTCGTGTGGTTACTAACTGCAGTCAAGGTATGGGACACAAGGATCTCTCATGCTGTCCTTATAGCCACAGCCACCTTCTTCCTCTCCACCTCCTGAACAACCCCTGGCAACTGCTAACCTGTTCTCCATATCTATAATTGTATCATTTAAAAATGCTACATAAATAAAATATGAAATCACTATGATTCATCATTGCTCTTCCAACGCCATTAAAGGGCTGTGTTTATACTTTTCTAAGGGAAGAGTTTGGGTGGGCATTTTGGCAGCACTCATGTTTAGCCGTTTTCAAGTCATCCTTGGTATTGCGATGAAAACTGTAAAACCCCTTTTGTTGTTTTTATTTTGCTGTTCACCATGTCCATTAGCAGGGTGCTTGAGTTCATCAGTAACTTCAGTTTTCTCCTTATTAGTTGTTGACAGTAGTTTCTATTGTCATTAAAAGAAAAATACCTGGCAAAGGCACTCCTCTGAGAGCAGTCTCTCCTGCCCCATATGCAGATCTAAGTGGAAAAACACCCCCACTTGTTTGCTGATAGCAGGTATTATTTTGCTGTTCATTGTAACATGCTGACAGCTTTATAGGTGTTTACAGTTAAAAGGATGATGCTTAAGTGCAGATGCCAGAGATAGCACTGACTTTTCCTCCAGCAGTAGTACTCATTTCCTTCTCCAAGCTTGTCTGAAATTGCAGACCTCTGGTGCTTGTAACCTTTTATAAAGGGCCAACAGCCTCTTTCCTGGGCCAGAAATGGAAAGTCCTTCCTTGAGATTGTATTGATGATGAATAATTAAAACCTTGCATGGTATAGACTTCTGGATTACCTTCTCCATCACTCTCAGTAAGATTGAGAGCTCCCTTTCAAAACCTTATTCTAAGAAGGGTGATGCTCCTGATGTGTTTGACTCACATCTCTGGAGTATTCTCTATTTGGATGGAAGCCTCTTGACTTATTCATCAAAGTAAGCAGATACATATTGATAACTGTTTTGTATACTGAACATTCCCGATTTGTAATGGCTCTTGCTCTTCACTGCTTCCTCCTCTTTGGTACTGCTCAGTGCCTCTAGGGCACCCCTCATCCCAGGGGTTGTCCTGAGCTATGCTGTCTGTTAAAACAGTAATTCATGGGGTTATAAGTGTTTAGGTCCTCTAGCACCTAATTAAGGGTTTCACCTTGATGCCAATAATTACCATCTTTCAAATCCCATCTCTTTGCCAAGTACTATAAAAGGCACATTCTCTCTTTATCTTAATGATCCTATGAGAAGACATTATTTTGGTTTCACAGATGAAAACACTGAGGCTCACTCAGGGGTCACACAGCTAGTAAGAAGTCAGAGCTGAAATGTAAACCCCAGACCTAACATTCAAAGTCTATACTCAACCGTGCTTCTGCTTTCAATGTAAGTAGTAGGGCTTTATTACATTGGAAAAGGGTTATTTCTACAGCGGCCTGAAGTTGTTGAGAGCAGCTTGAGGCATATAATATTAGCTCTGCCAAAGGATAGAGCAGACCTAGTCCAGCAGCTCACCTAACTATACTTCCTTTTGAAGCCCACTTGCTCCCTCAGGCTTCTGCTAAGCACTGCTGGGGACTCTGTGCCATTTTGGGTGAGATCCTGACACGAGAGCACCTCTTAAATGAAACCTGCACCCCTTTATCTTAAACACTTTGACCTTAGTCCTGCCCTGGGGATTTTCTCAGATTAGTAAAGTCCTCCTTCCAATGACAGCTCTTCACATATTTGATAAATGTGATTCCTGTCCCCTGTAATCTTGCCATGAAAGCACCAGAATCTTCCAGCATTATTTACAGTGGCCAGTGTCCAGGCTGGGGAGAGAATCATAAAGATTTTCAGAGAAGCATGTGTGAAATCGGCATATTTATACAAAACCAGGAAACCTTCCTGTCTTTGTTCCCTTTTAACTCTATGCAGGTTTCCAGCCAGGACCTCCCTGATGAGTGTCTCTTCCACCTGGAGTGCTCCCTCAGTATTGCCTTCTCCTTGCCTAGCTCAGGTTTCACACACTTTCCCTCTTGCCTCTGCGGGCCATGATAGCAGGCATATTGAGTTGGGGTCCTAACAGCCTCATTTGGTGTCTTCGGAGTCCTTCTTTGGTGTTAATACTAATGTCAGTTGGTTTTTCTCTAAGCGTATCCACACCAGGTTAGGTTGAAGTGAGCGAAATGATTTCAGGAACCGAGTGAGGACTTGCCTTTACTCTTCCAGATACCAGTTGGTGCTGAACTGGCCTCTTTGAACAATCACTGTTCTTTGGGGTCTTTGAGTGCCAGGCTTTTTTGTCAAAATTGTGGGTATGTCTACTTATTTCGAACTATCATTTTAACCTGAGCATACTGAGATCTGATGTGCACCTCCTGTCAGTCATCCTTAGCCTGTGCTCGGTTTTCTTGGTAAAGGAATCTCTGCAGCAGCATCTCCCAGAGATCTTAGCTGGATGAGTCCAGTGATAGGCAGCTCACTCTCCGGGTCAGCCTAGATTCCTAAACAGCAGGGGTGGTTAGTTAACTTACTTGGTATGAATAGACATATCAAGCACCCATGTGCACAGCCTGGCACTGTGTGTGAAGTGAGGAATAGGTAAGATGTTTGTAAAGATGAGATAAAATATTACTGTCACTGTGCTTAAAGGAATTATCTCACAGAGAGATTGACATGTGAAATAATAACACAGGAGTTAACCAATGTGGCAAGGAGGCGGGTATGGCGTGTGGAACTAGCCAGATTCAGAGCCCTCTTGGGTTTGGTCACAGAGGTAAAGAACTGTCAAGATTTTCAGAAAAGCATGTGTGAAACTGGCATAATTATACAAAACTAAGAAACAGAGGTGATCAAGCTTGGATTTTCAAAGATTTTCTCCCTCTTGTTGTTAGATTATGAACAGATGATTTGTCATAGTTTTGGTTTCAGAAGTAATATTAAGTGCCATGCCATTTAATATTCTATTAAACTGATGGTATGCTGAAAAAATGGAATCTGAATATCATATTCAACTAAATACAGAATATGTAAATTACAGGCATTTTTCCCAAGTATATACTTACGTTGTTCTTTTATTTTTCTACTCTTATGGTTGATATTTCTAATAACTTTTATTAGTAATAGTAATATGAGAACAGGACAAATATGTTTCCCTAAAGTAAACAGTGAAATGATATTAAATAATCATCTTTAAAGTAAATGAAATGAGGTCCTGCATGCATTATGCTTCTGGAATTTCAGCTTTCTTCATTATTGTAATTATTCTTAGCTTGGTATAGATCCATAGAAATCAAAGATTTTAAATCAGAAAAGGTTCATTACCTATTGTTGAAAGAGGAATTAAGCAGATAACATTATAATGGCTTGGAAGACAGCAGTGCTTTGTGCTTTAATAGATTTCTTTTCCAAGATCTGTAAAGTATCATTTATTCTCAAAAATTAATTGCTGACACACACAAAACAATCTCTGACAGAGATAGCAAGCATTTTACTCATCCTCTGATATATATAAGCCCTTCCCTTTCTGGAAAATCCTTTTTTCATGATTTGTTTGGCTGTATTAACATCAGCTGTTTACTGAACCTGGACTCTGCTCTGGCATTGTGCTGGGCACTTGAAAGCTTGTGTTATTCCCAGCCCTCACAGACAGTCCGTATTTCTGATGTGGAAACTGGAACTCAGAGAGATCGTCCTTAACAAGGTCATACCGCTGTTCAGTGACAGAACCAGGATTGAAAATGTGTCTCTAACGCAAAAGCCTGTCTTCTTTTCATAGCACCAGACTGTCTCTCGCTGTAATTTAAAGTTATTTGATCAGGGGAATTAAGTCAACTAATCCCCTGGACTCATCTCATATTTATTTCTCACATCCAAACTGCATCCAAAAATGACAGAATACATTTTCTTTCTAATGCCCTTTAAGCACCAGTCAACTCACTGACAGGGCTGTGTCATTTTCCATGATCATATACCAAAGTCAATTCCTGATCAATTTAAGAATTAAATATTGTTAAAAGTCAGAAAATATAACAAGAATATATATCAGTTCCTTTGAAGTATTGTAACCTCTGAAAGCTAAAGCAATAGAATAAGTCTTAAAGGAGTAGATCCTTTCCTGACAATATAAAAGTGTAAAACTTCTGTACAATAAAAAGTAACCGAAACAGAATTGTAAATAATAGGTTAGAATGTTCGTGATACCAAAAATCAGGGTTAAGATTTCAGTTATACAGAGAATCCTTCATATGTGAAAGAGTGGAAAGCTGTTATAACTCTCCTAAATGAGTGAATGATTGATTCTTCCCTAAACAAAACATAAAAATGATAGGAAATTTATGGATAAATTCATTCTTGCAAATAAACAAAGTCAAATTAAAGCAACCTTGAGGTACCATTACCTGTCTCCTAAATCAGCAGATGATTCTTTTCTTTTCAAAATATTAACCCCTAAAGCTGAGAAGTTCATGACATGACACTGATGCTTTCCTACACTGTCACCGCTGTAAGCTGACACAGTTGACATCGTTGTGTGGTTGTTCTTACATTCACGTTTAGAGCCAAAAGAATGTTTCAGATACTTTTCCTGATATATTAATTTGCACATATTACCCTACCAAAGTGCCACAGACTAAGTGACTTAAACAAGAGAAGTGTATCTTCCCACAGTTTTGGAGACCAGAAGTCTGATGTCAAGGTGTGAACAGGGTTGGTTTCTTCCGAGGCCTCTCTCCTTGGCGTGCCTATGGCCCCCTTGTCACTCTGTCCTCACGTGGTTGACCCTTGCTTCATGTGCATGTCCTGTCTTCGCTTCTTAAGAGGACCCCAGTTATATTGGAGTCCATCCTAACGACCTCATTTTACCTTAATTTCCTCTTTAAAGTCCCTCTCTGTAAATACAGTCACATTGTGAGGTACTGGGGGTAAGGGCTTCAACATATGAATGTGTGCAGGGACACAGGTCGGTCCGTAGCACTCCAGTAATACCTCACCTGGTAACTTATCCTATGCAGATCATTTTGATGAAGAAGAAAGTGTGTGCATAAAAATCATTCATGGTAATGTTTCAGGACTATCAAACAATTTAAAATGGCTGAAATATTTATAGAAGTAAAATAACTTATAACAACTATTTTGCAGCCATTAAAATTTTTAAGACTAAAAACTGTAAAAACAATTACAAAATTCTTAGCATATAATGAGAAAAGTAGAATACAAATATCTTATGATTAACTGTGGGAAAAAAATCTATGCACATGGACAGTATTCGAGAGGAAAGGAGGGTGAAATAATTCTCTTGTGGTGGTCCAGATACAGATGACATACAAATTAGCGCCATACAGCCTGAAGAGGCAGACCTCAGGTGTCCTGGGAGCATGGAGGAAGGAGGAATCGGCTTGGCCAAGAGAGTTAGAAAAATGTTAGCAAGAAGATGGCATGTCTTTTTCCAATTATTTCCACTTTTTTCTTTTTATTTCAAAAAGGAAAAGTAGGTTAGAATGAATAATGGGTGGTCAGAGAGTTCCAGGCTTCTGTGGTTGATAGTACTAGAGTTTTAGTACGTTTAGTACAAATTTTAGTTAAAGACAAGAAAAAACAAAGACAGCTTGAGGCTTAACAAATTCACCTAGCAACTCAGCAGTGTGGTGCAAATGTCGCAGTGCCAGAGAGTGCTTTGGGACACTCGGCTGTGCTGATGGGTGATTCAGTCTGGCCTTGGCAGCCTGACACAGGGGCCTGGTATGTGGCAAGGAACATCTTGGCTGTCTGTGACCTGTTCCTTCTCTGAACCTTGGACTCTGCTTTAAAGTGTACCTGTTGGAATGGGTCGTTACAAAGGCCATCTCTTTCTTTATCCTTTTTTTCTCTATTTTGTTCCCAAATAGGCACAGAAAGCTTATCAATGCAGTGTTTCCCTTGCAGCTGACAAGTATGAAGTGTTCTCTGACCATTCTGTGTTTCTTACAAAGAGCCAGGCCCAGGTAGAGTGTCAGGGAAAGGAAATAAGATAAAGTCACCTACCCTGTTTTTCCAGCACTTGATTTTACGGGAAGCCAAACCCAAAATTCCTGCCAGCCTTTCCCTACTCACTGCCCAAGCTCAGTGCAGGTCAGCAAACCCAGACCCTTATCTTTCTTTAGGGAGCCTCAGAGCGGGCCAGGGCCAAGGGGAAGCACGCATTTATTTCCGTGTCTTTAGCCTTAGGCATTCTCAGCCAAGACGGCAAGCAGCAGGCTTTTGGAGAGAAGACAGCCTGCCCTGCCCTTCTACACCTCTTACCCTCCATGCCAGGATGTGAGCAGCTTCTGAAAAGCTGAGTATATCCAGCCAGAAACACAGGAAGGATTTGGGTTGCACTGGATAGAAACACAAACTATGAAGGGAATGAGAGGAGCCCTGGCCGCAGGCGTTAACAGAACCCGTCCCTTCCTCAGGCTGGAAGAATCCATCACTCCCTCTCTAGGAGTCTGTCAGCCTCCCAGAGGGAGGGTTAGTGAGTGAACTGGAAGAATAATAAAGATGTCTTAGCCTAGAAAACGTATTCAGGGCAACAAAGAAAGAATTGCCCTGCAGTGTTGAGATTCTGAGCCTTTTATCTATGTATCTTATCAAACGTGTGCCTGCAGCATCCTGGCACACACTCTGTTCTCTCCTGCTGGGTTAGGTCAGGGGATTCTTTGTTTTGAAGGATTTACCAAGATAACACATACAGTAACTCAGACGCCCTGTGTGTGTGCACGCATTAGCATGTGCATGCATGTGGGAGGAGGAAGCCACATAGACTAAAAGAATGTGAGCTTTGGAGTTATTCATTCACTTGGGTATTCATTCATTCCAAATCTGGCTTAGCTCCTAGCATGTGGCCACCCATTCTGGACATGGCGTTACAAGGGTGAACAGAAGAGAGGAGATCTCAGCTTCATAGGAACTCGTGTTCTGGAGGGGAACAAACAACAAACAAGTCAACTAGCCTGAGACATGGGCTTCCTGGCCACTCTGCCATGTAGCAACTGGGTGACACCTGACCTCACTGAACCTGCATCTGTCAGAGGAGGCGAGAACTGTCTTGAAGGGATGTCTGAAAACTTAAAGGGCCTCTCAGGGTCCTGGCACTAAGAAACTGTGCTGCTGAGGAAGGAGCTCTGTGGGGCTGAGATCTTGTTTGCTAGGTATGAAGAGACAGGGAGAGAAGAGGGACGAAAAGAAGACATTCAGAAGTCATAGGTAGCCCCAGCGAGAAGTCAGAGCTCCGTGCCCCTTCCAGCACAAAAGCAAGTCCTTTGAACCAGTGGCTTTTTCTGTCATCTAGCTCCTAAAAACAAAAACAAAGACAAATGGACTTCAGTCTAAGTGTCTTTTGGGTCAAAGGCGGGCTGTGTAAGTGTTCATGAAATGAGAGGCCAGAGAAAAGACACTGAGGGTTTGCAGAGAGCTTCTTCTCTTCTAGAGTCTAGTTTTATTCAGTCTCTTTGTGAGATAGGGTCTTTATCCTGTACTTGTGTAGTTTACAAAAATGTGACAAAACTCCTGGTCAGGAGTTCGAGACCAGCCTGACCAACATGGTGAACACCTGTCTCTAATAAATACAAAAAATTAGCCAGGCGCGGTGGCACGCATCTGTAATCCCAGCTACTTGGGAGGCTGAGGCACGAGAATCGCTTGAACCTGGGAGGTGGAGGTTGCAGTGAGTTGAGATTGCACCACTGCACTCTAGCCTGGGCAACAAGAGTGAAACTTTGTCTAAATAAATAAATAAATAAATCCAGCTTGGGCAACAGGAGTGAAACTCCATCTCAAAAAATAAGTAAAATTACTGTCATACAACATGAAGTGGCAGATCTCAGGGCTGTTGAGCGTATGGAGGATGGAGGAATCCCTGGCTGTACTCCCAAGCATTGTCCAAGAGAGTTAAAGAAAATGTCAGCAAGAAGATGGCATTGGAGCTGATACGCACATCGGGTTTTGAATGACCCCTATGGGTGGTAGGAAAGATTCACGCTTTCTGCTAGTGGACAGGAGCCTTTATGCTCTTGCTTTAATTCTTGTAGTCAGTAGACACAGTTGACCTTCACATCTTCAGTAGCCTTTCTTCCTTGTCACAGAACATTCAAGAAGAGTGCATTGCGTACAATTGCATAATATAGGTGGTCTAAACATTAGTTAACTGGCTTTGACATTACTTCTGAGAGTCCTTCAATCCAAATTATTAAAAGTACACAATAACATTAAGAAAGGTCTGTCAGGGATCTGCCTTATGATACCCCAATGTAAGTGAGAAGCTCCGAATTTTGGCGATATGATCAGTGTGGACTTGATTCTTTACAAAAATATTGAAAATAATACATATATTTAGAAGACAAGACCAGGGAGAAGGATAGGGAATATGCAAACTGAAAGAACCTGTTAAACTATTTTTTTCAAAGTTGAGATCAGTACTGATTTTCCTAGAGGCTTGAGCAAGAACAGCTTAAAACCACACTGTTGGTGATCTTATTTGTACCAGTGGGCTTGAGGGACATATACTTTTCTCAGTGGAGTACAAAACAGGTTCTCTTGTTCTGAAAAAAAAAAAAAAATTGTCATGTGTATTTATATTAAAGAAAGATATGGAGTTAAAGAATGTGGATCACGGTGAAAGTACAAATGAAACAGTAAATGTGATTGTTAAGAGCATAGGCTTTGAATTCAAGACTGACCCAAATTTATAATCTGGCTCTACAACACTGGCTACGATGTTAAGCAAAGTTCTCACACCTGTTTCCTTATCTCACCTGGGAGGTAAAAGTGCCGGTCCTGGGGTTGAGACAGAAGGCCTTGGTGAAGTAATGCTTATCTGGAAGCTGTAGCGATTATTCCAGTGGGGTTCTTGGCACGGGATTGTTTCTTATGTTAAGTGGAGCCCACGTCTGTCATCCCAGTCTGTGACCTACATGCTTTTAAACACAGGCCAGGCCATGAATGATGATGAAGGCAGCCCAGTGGAGAGTGAGGGGTCCGATGGGGAGGCAGGCAAAGCAGACACCCCCTCATGCTGTGCCTGTCTTATTTCTTAAAGGTGAATGATTCCAACTGTGACCAAGAACTTCTTTCCCTGCTCCTGGATGCCAAGCTACTGGTGAAGTGCGTCTCCACTCCCTTCTATCCGTGTATTGTTGACCACCTCTTGGCTGGCCTCCAGCAAGGGCGCTGGGATGCAGAGGAGCTGGGCAGACACCTGCGGGATGCCGGCCACGAAGCCGAAGCCGGGTCGCTCCTTCTGGCCGTGAGGGGGACTCACCGGGCCTTGAGAACTTTCAGCACGGCCCTCCGTGCAGCACAGCACTGGGTGTGAGGGCCGCCTGTAGCCCTGCTCTTTGGTCGGAAAAGCATCTGCAGTTGAATGCTGTTCCCAGAAGCAACATGTGTACCTGCCGATTGTTCTCCGTGGTTCCAGCAAATTGCAAATAAAACTGTATGGAAACGATGAGCAAGCTGCCGCTTTTTTAAACTTTTTTTTTCTTTCTTGTACTGACTGGTGAACATACTTTCTTATTGACTGAGAAACTCTTCCCTGCCCATCCACCTTTTATTTCGACCTGCCTTATCTGGAGAGAATTCAGTTAATAATGTGTCCACAACTGTGGTTCAGCAGTTGGATGTGGTGGTGGATAGGATGGCATCAGAAAGGGAGTAAGTGTGCTGAAGGACTGTGACTGGTGCTGGGACGGGCGCCTTGGGCGGAGGGAGCACAGACCTGGAGTCAAGTCTCAGATTAGTTAAATGAACCCAGGCAAATTCTTCCACCTCTTTGAACCTCGATCTATTATGTATAAAAATAAGGGCGGTGTTATTTGTCTCATAACGTTGATGAGTATTATGTGAGGTTATGTGTGTGAGGCTCTATCAGACATACATAGGAGCTGAAGAAATCCTAACTCTCTCTCCTGCTCACTGGTGTCACAGTATATGAATTATGACCTTAAGGGCATAGCCAGATGATCAGGACCAATACATGATAGCTGCTGTCTGATTAGAGGCTGTCACAACTTATGACGTCAACATGTTCAGGTTGACACATTTCATGTCCGAAAACCTACATAGACAGGCAGGTGGAGTAATAGAGCCAGCATGCATAGTTAACACAGGTGGGATTGGCATCTTAGGGTTTACTGATTTGCATGCAGCCAATCATAGCAAGGGTGTGAATAGCAACACCCTTAGGAAAGCCTCCTACACAACGGGCGTTCTCTGCGATGGAGAACAAGGGTCCCAGGGCATAGCTTGCTGGCATCTGCTGCCACCACAGAGGTATGTGCTTGATGGTGGAGGCTCTAGACTTCACACCCCTGAGACACATACCCGATCCAAGCCACAGCAGCAGCCGAGGTGCAGCGGAGGGGGAGAGCATCCATACCTACACGGTGACTAGGGGGTGGTTGGAGGCATCTGTCTACACTAAGCCATGCTGGTCTTTTACTTCTGCCCCACAGAAATAATTTGGAGAGAGGGAGAGTGGCTGTGTGTTAATAGGAAGATTTAGTCTAGGCAGATGAGATGATATTACATCATTGTTACAGGGAATAATTTGCACAAGTTTAAGTCATGTGAAAAGGCTACCTCTAATCAATTTCTGCATTGCTCTGTCAAAGCCAGCATCTCTGATCAATTTCTGCATTGTTCTGTCAAAGCCAGCAGGCTGAAAGTAACGGGGCTCCGTAGGGGGTCTTTAGCATGCAGTGTATTGGCAGCCTCATCTCCACACCTCCCCCTGCCCACCCCACTCCCACCAGTGCCCTACACACGGCTGGTTGGGTTCCCCATCTATTTAAGAATAACACTGCTTCACCTTACAGTTTATCATCACCATCATCATCGGCTTCACTCATTTCCACTCCTTTGGTGTAGCTGCAGAGTCCTGATGAAAGTTTCGGTCATTTTTGGAGAAGACTTATTGTGTAATTGCTCAATCCCCTGACCTCCCATTGAGTTCCTTGCCCAATTCAGTAGCACCAAGAATTTAGGAATGGCTTGCACAAGCCTCTGACATACTTCACAGGAAAGAGGAAGCCATATTTCTCCCAAATTAGGTAACGCCCATCTAGACAGACCAACGAGGCCAAAAAAAGCCTCCTAGAACTCGAACGGCACCACCTGTGTCCTATGGTGTTGGTCAAGCCACTCCCAGGAAGCATGCCTACTAGTAATGGGTTTTCCCTAACCTTGCAGCCAGTCTGCATCATTTCAGGTGAATGAAAACATTGAATGAGCAGTATTCAGAGATAACAGTCTGTTTTAACAGAATCCTTTCCGAGATCTTTCTCTGCAAATTGCAGTATTACAGGTCTCAGAAGTCAGTTAGTATGACACCCTGACTTTATGGATTAGTACACTGAGGCTCAGAGGGCTGAAGTAACTGGTGCAAAGGACGACAGAGGACTATGGGGCTCCACACTCTACTCCTGCATCCCCGCAATGCTTATGAGGAAGGGGTTCCCTCCTAGAAACTCCATGGCTTTGACTCATGTCCTCGTTTACTAGAAACCAAATTTAAAATGTTTCGGCAGTTTCTATGGGGGTGGAGAGTGGGGGGAAGAGAAAAAGAAGGAGCAAAAACTAAAGAATTCACTCAAGAATCACACCAATTGGAAAAATACCCTAGAATGCTCAGTTCCTCCTTGTGCTGGTATTTAGAATGTTAACCATAAATGTTAGATGAAGGAGTAAAATGATATGTTGTCTTTCTTATAGTTAAAGGTTCCTATCTGTTATCCCAGACCTCTCTCTTTGAAAACAAATCAGAATAAGCAAGGATTGCTCTGGCCCTCACTTAACACTCACCGGACGTGGCCCCCTGGGTGAGCCAGTGCAGGGGGAGAGCCTCTGGGGTCAGATCCCTGAGGTGTGAAAACTGTGAGCCCTCTCTCTCAGCCTCAGTTTTCTCACCCATCACTAGGGCTAATAATGCTGAAGTTACTAATCAGTAAGTAATTTTCTCAAGGCCACAAAGCTAGTAAGTAATGGAACCACAGTGCAAACCCAGGTATGTAATCCTTGGCCCAATGCTGTGTTCACTTAAGTCACCAGAGCACTTCTAGGTCCCGTGGACATCCTGGAGAGCATCTGAATGGCACACTCTGCTCTGTGTCCCATCTCCCTCTATTGTTCAGGGACTGATAATATGGCAAAGGGAGACCATGAAATGTCCTGTGACTTTTTCTAATTGCAGCTGATGTCCCTGCCTTCCCAAAGGTGGGGCACACTCCATCTTCACTCTGTTCAAGAATTTTAATACTGGGCCACTGGCTCACGCTTCTATTCCCAGCACTTTGGGAGGCTAAGGAGGTTAGATCACTTGAGGCCTGGAGTTCAAGACCAGCCAGGCGAACATCGCAAAACCCTGTTTTTCCTAAAAATACAAAACTTAGCTATTCGGGATGCTGAGGCACAAGAATCACTTGAACCAGGGAGGCAGAGGTTGCAGTGAGCTGAGCTCGCACCACTGCACTCCAGTCTGGACAACAGAGTGAGACTCTGTCTCAAAAAAAAAAAAAAAAAAAAAAAAAAAAAAAAGTTATAATACTGAAATGCATGAACTCCCCTCTTTCTCACAGAATAATACGTAGGGCCCTTCATCCAAACCTTCCCTCATATCCCAGATTTTCCAGAAGGTGTATGCAGATTTAACCACTATTAACATTCTCCATAGACAATGATTATTATGGCATCACTTAGCTTACTAAAATAAGGTTGAGGCAAAGACTTCCAAAGTGTTAATATTCACGTTGAAGGCCATCTGGACCGTGGTTATCAGTCATGACTGCTTATCAGAATCACCTGAGGAACATTTAACCCAGATTGAAGCCCTAGTCCCTGAGTCCCTCACCCCTCCTCACGGTCTGACCAAGTAAGTCGGAATATCTACGGGTGGTCCCCAAGAGTTACTGAACCACGGCCAGTCAGGAGAGCAGGGTTTGTGTCTGGTTTCTTCTCTCTTGTTGGCCATGTCTCTGTCCACTTTCCCTTGACTCAGAAGCACACAGGGAAAATGAAAAGGATGATTCCTGGCTCAGAGCTGTGAGCAACGTGCAACACCAAAGCTCTCCAGTCTACAGTGGTAGTCTCAAGGACTCTCCCTGCCAGATCCACTCTGGAAAGCCTGCTGGGAAAAAAGGGGGATGCTGGACTTGACTTGGAAAGGGATGGATCTGTCAACTCCCAATTATCTTTGCCCTGTTCTCACACACGAGAGTGTGCAGGAGCTGGCCTTAAAAACAAGGAATCCCATTTTTAAAAGAAATGAGAAGTCCCATTGCTTCCCTAACCTGGAGCCAAATTTGGATCTGCAGTTGAGGTCATCTTCCCAGTCAGCGCAGCTTCCTGGGTCTGAATAGCAGCAGCCCTGTGGCACGGGATCCATTGTTTTCCCCGCACCCTGAAAACTGGGTCTTACCGTTTTGGAAAAAAAACTCATTATGATAAATGTAGCAAGAGAACATTCAAATGCAGGTTTGGCCTATTATTTGGAGAGAGACTGCATTTTTCTCCAGTTAGCTGCAAATGCAGCAGCTCAGTAGTCTAGCTCCAACAGCTGGGAATTCAGTATTTCTTCTTAATAACTTGAAGCTATTATAAACTTAAGATGGCTGATAAAACGAGAAAATAGGTAAATGGACTAATGGGTGTTCCAGGGTTGAAAGGAAGAAAAGGAGGCTTCTTGTTTGAGTACCCATACTGTGGGTTATGGTAGCAGCAGTAGATACGAGAAGAAAGGCTTGGCTTCCTTTTGCTCTAATGAATCCAGAGTTCTTAGACTTGAGACTACCACTGCAAACTGGGGAGCTTTGTTGTTGCAACCTGCTCACAGCTGTGAGCCAGGAATCATCCACATCAAACTATTGCTAGGAAAATGAAAAATAACTCTGATGCTGGTGTTAGACTACTGGAGTGTGAGTTTCTCCTCCCCAGTGGCTGTCAGAGTTCTGGAAGGCTGCCTCCAGGCACAAGGCAAAGATTTCCAACACCAGCCTTCAGCAATGGCCAGGGGATGAGGGAGCTAGGATATGTGGTTCAGATGACCTGGGATGTTCTGAACCTGGGGGGTATCCTGATGCTTCACTAGTGAAAGGGAAAGAGCCAGACTGGAATTTCTACTCTGCCATGGCTAAGTCTTAGGCAGATGGGATTCGTGTTATCTTGACAAACACTGCATCTGTTGCAGAGGCAGGGTTGTTTGGAAGAAAACACTGGATTAGAGTCGGGGATCTGGGTTTGAGAACTGACCTGGCTAATGCATGACTTTAAGCGGCTTCATTTGGCTTTCTCTGTATCTGCCCACATCTCTCTATTGTTGTTAGGCTCAAGCAACAGTAGGGGGCGCTTCCTCCGCTGTCAGGAGGGGAGAAAGGGAACCTGAGGATACTGGAGGAGAGGACGCTGGGGGAAGGCAGACTGCAGGCATGGACCATCTGCACGTGGTATGGTCAGGAAGTAGACTCTAAAATCCTAAGGCGACATCCCTAGTCTCCCTCTTGTGCTCTGTTTATCTTTCTTTGGACACTTGAGTTTTCAAGGTCTCCCTACTACGTCAGAGCTGCTTAAGATATCAGGACCCTTACAGTTCTGTCTTTTTGGGAGGACAACAGCTACTTGGTTTACAAAGCAGGAGACTTAGGTGGATCTTCCAATGCCTGAGAAAAGCTGCCCTGGCTGAGTGGAACTCAGGCCGCTGCAAGTTTCCCCATCGGGACGCAGAGCTGCAGGCCAGGCGCAGGTATGGAAGCCGCCCCGTAGCCAGGGCAGGAGTGCCCTACACACTCAGCCCACTTCTCCCTTAGAAAAAGGATGACCTTTCTCTTCCGGACGCTTGCAGTTCTCCTCAGCAGTCCTTATTATTTAGCTTTCTCCATGCCTCGCTTGCTTCCTACATCTCTCTGCCCAAGTTAGTCCTCTTATTTACAACTTTCTTTCTCCCAGGAGACAGGAAAAGGCATCCTCCTGACTTTTGGTAAATTTGGTTGTAGCTCATTTTTTTCTTTACAGCTCCTTTGCTTTAACCAGAAAGCATTTTGCTCTTTGCTAGTACTAGCAATAAGATAAGGTGCACTATACTGAGCTCCTGTGTGTGTACAGCCTCTCATAGACTTTAGCAGTTAGCCACAAACCATCCAGCAAGGGAAACAGATAACAGCCCCTACTTATATATGAGAAAACCAATTGAGAGGGGTTAATAAACTTGCTTAAGGTCTCCCTAAGAGTGAGAGTCGGGATTTGAACTCACATCATTCTGACTCCAAAACCCAACTTCTGCACAACTCCATACTCCTTGAGAATTCTGGCTTTCTTAGACGATGCTAATAGTCTTCATGACCGTGCACTTGGATAAAGGATTGACCACAGCCAGAGACTCAGCATCAAGCTGTCTCCTTGTATAGAACGGATAACCACCTACATGTGGATTATCCGCTGCCAGGATCTGTTAGGCAAAAGAGTTCTCTGAACCCTTTCATGTTACCTTCTTATTAAAATAGAACTTTTATCATCCTCATCCTGACAAAGGATGTCCCTGTTTAGAAAAAGACTTCCTTATCGCAGGTGACCTCACAGTTGGTAGAATTTCCGTTTTCCCCCATACTTAATATCTGAGCTCAATCTGTGTGCCACGATTTAATCCTTGCAAACTCTCCCTGGATGGAAAATGGGAAGAGATTGGTCAATAGGGGATTCCCTTGTGAGGGTGCAGGCAATCCATGACTGGGATTGAAGGGGCCCTGGGGGATCACCTGGTCCAGCTTCCTGCCCATCCCGCATTGTGACTCCTTGTAAGCTTGTCTGGCAGGTTCTGCCTCCTCTGCCTGAAGCTTGTCTCACAAAGCAGCTTATTCCTGGGGCAGCAGCTTTAGTTGTGTGAAGCCTTCTTCTTCTATGAGCTGAGATGTGTCTCCTCCCAGCCATGGCGTGTCCCTTGAGCCTCCCTGCTGCACCCCACAGGTGTGTCCATGTGTAGGGATCTTGCTCAAACATCTTTGATCCCCCCTCTCTCATCGCCTGCCACCCCAGTTTGTCAGCCAAGTCCTCTCTCCAGGAATGCCTTCTGAAGCTGCCCTGTCTACTACTATGGAAAGAGTCCCTGAGGCCGTGATTTTCACCTGAATCCGGCATTTCCTACCTGATCTCCTTACCTCCAGTCTCTCCACTCCAGCATCTCCTCCCTGCAACCACCAGAGCCATCTTTTTAAAGCAGGTATCTAACTTTGTCATCCCCAGCTTAAGGCCGGTGAATGGCTCTCCGTGATCCACAGGTTAAGCTCCTTAGCATGATAATAAAAGCCTTTTACCTTCTGTCTGGATTGGTGGCTGCTTTGTACATAACATGCAACATAGGTAATCTTCACAATAATCTTATTGCTAGAGTTTTGAAAATGCATGTTACAGAGCATCATGAGGTTCACAGAGATCAAACAATACCCCCAAATCGCATAGCCAGTAGGTGGCAGAACTGAGATTTGAAGCCATGACTTCTCAGACTAAAGCCCCTATTGTTTCCACTGTTCCAAGTGTGTGTGTGTGTGTGTGTGTGTGTGTGTGTGTGTGTGTGTGTGTG
>NW_022436971.1:10558901-10595822 GCF_009761245.1 Sapajus apella
TGTGTGTGTGTGTGTGTGTGTGTGTGTGTGTGTGTGTGTGTGTGTGTCTGGTAAAAACATGCATAACATAAAATGTGCTATCTTAACCCTTTCTTAGTGTACAGTTCAGTACTCAGTATTAATATATTCACATTGCTGTGCAACCAGTCTTGCAAAGCTGAAATTCTACACTCATTAAACAACTCCCCCATTCTTTCGTCCCCACAGCCCCTAGCAACCACCATGCTACTTTCTCTCTATGAATTGGCCTACTCTAGGTGTCTCTCATATGTAGAACCCGTGGAATCATACAGTATTTCTCCTTTTATGTGGGGCTTATTTCACTTAGCGGTGTTCCCAAGATTCACCCACGTTGTTACATGTGATGGTTTGTCCTTTTTAAGGCTGAACGCTATTCTATTGCATGTATATACTAGGCTTGCAGTTTTTGATCAGCAGTCAGCATCATAACGCCTCATTGTTCATAAATTTCATCTGTACCAAATGTAGGATTGTTCTATGACAAGCTCTCCCAGGGGTAACATTCTGGACTCTGGACAGCATAGGCCTGAGCTGTGATGAGATCTTCAAAAGAATCTGAGCTGGAGAACTCGCAGGGCCTTAGTTGTCAGAGTTCCCACCTTCAACGGAAATCCTTAGATGCAAACCTAAGGCCCCCTGTCCCCACCGCCGTGCCCAGATTCCTCCCTACTTGTTTCTGATGCCTCTTCTACGTGTCTTCCAAAGGGCAGAGGCTTTCAAGCCCCAAGAGCAAAGGAGTGGAAGATACCCCAAGGGAAAGGCAGTGGCGGCCACCTATATCCAACCTTGGGTAGCGTGGGAGGGGAGAAACGTGGTCCTCTCAACAGAGGACAACAACAGGAGGACTCTGGAAGGGGCAGTTGTTTACACTCATAACCAGCCACAGAGGGCAGCCCAGTGCAGGGGCCACTGGGAACACTCAGACACTGGATTAGGGACTGAGATGTCTGCCCAAGATTCTCTGTGACTCTTCACCATCCGCCTGCCTCCATTTCTGTGCCTGCTGGTTTCAGTCTCCCCCTACAGATGGACCTTCTCCATGTGGCAGGGCACACGGCCATCTGGAGCCCTGGGGCCACACTCTTATGACTCAGTCACCAAAGAGGAAAGAGGAAAGGTGAGGAAAGTCGAGCCCCACCTTCACTGCCAAACCCTGGGCCTCACCTCTGGCTGGGTCTGCAGCCCTGAGGGAGGAAGGCTTTGTGACCAGAGGAGCAAGAGAGGAGCTGGGATCTGGGGCTTCATAGCTGCCCTGATTGAATCCCCTTTAGAGAACAGGTAACTGGAGACCCAGCGAAGGAGGAATGGGAGGCTTGGGCAGCAAAGTCACCATCTTCTCCGGTTCTGCTGCTGGGAGGAAGAGCAGATTCCATTGCATCCTCAGATCTGCCATTTACTGACTCTGTAAGCCCAGGTAGGGGCCTTTGTGTCTGTTGGCATTAGGAGGCCTCTCTCACCCTGTGACCTTTCTCATTTTTAGGCTTGCCGAAAGACAGAGAAAAGCAACCCAGCCCCGTGGCCTTGTCATTTCTTTCAGGAACACCTGCAGGAGTTGCCATGGCAACGGGATCCCACAGCCAGCTCTCCTGCTGTCTGTTCACCGTGGAGCTAGGAGTTGTGGGGGCCAGAGAGTTTATCAGAAAAGGGTAATTGCTGTTTCGTTCAGGACTCCTGATCCTGGAGGAGGCCTTGAGCTGGTCCATCCTAAGGGAACAAGGTCATTGGAATCACTGCACAGGATGGCCTTGCAGGGCAGGGGAGCCGTCAGGTCCAGAGAGTCCCCCTGGTTCCTGTGGGCACTGTCCCCACTCTCCCCGAGTGTGCAGAGTGACCAGGGCCCAGGACTAGGACCAGGACGATTCATATTCTTCTTGCAAACACAGTTTACAAGGCGCATGCTTGGCCTTGGATTCTCAAAACAATAATGTGATACTCTTATGCTCATTTTACAGAGGAGGACACAGAGCCAAGGGAGGCTGAGTGACACACCCGGGTCACTTAGTCATAAGCAGCAATGCTGGGAATGAGAAGCGGGCATTTCCAGTCCAGATCCCTTCCTCTTTCCATTACCTTCCTCAGTTCTCCTGCTCCCAGTTCTCATGACAGGACTTTTGCTGATCCAAGTGACACTTGAAAGCCACCTCTTCTCTCTAGGGCAAAAATAGGCTTGATGTAGCTTGTGATGAAATGTGAAAATATTTTGCATCTGATAGGAAGAAAGGAACCAATTAAACTTGGTGCCTGATTAGTTTCATAAGACCCAGGGAGAGGACTTCTGGGTGGTGGGGAGCAGCTCAAGAAGCAGAGCCCAGATAAGGGGGTCGTGCTGTGAAGATGGCCCCAAGGGAACAAGGTCATTGGGATCAATGGGAGCTGCAGAAGTTTCCCAGCTAAGCAGTGTCATGACTGGGTCTGGATTTGTGAGAATTCTTCTGGTCTGGAGGGTGAGAAGGAGCCTTCCTCTTAAGGTGCACGATAATTCTGCACTCTTCATTCAATGAACAGAATCTTCTACAGTTAATAAATTATACAAGTCACCGGGTGGGTCCTAGGGAACACACTGACTTGGACTTGGAATCTGTCTCTCATGATCACTCAGTCATGGGTTGATGGCTAAGGGGAACATGGATGTGATCGTGATGCAGTCTTGCCATCAGACAGCAGACACTCAGGCGGGAAAGACACCTTCCGAGGGATTTCCTACATGGGATGCAAATTAGAGCAAAGTTTTTAACCAGGGGATCCGTTGACCTCCTGGGTTGCATATATGGGTTTCAGGGAGTCCAAGAAATTTATGAAATTGCATGCAGAATTATTCAGTGTATATGGAGTGTGTGTGAGAGAGAAAGGGGGAGGGGAGAGAGCAGGGGCAGGAGGAGGGAGGATGCCCATGGCTTTCTCTGTATTCCCCAAAATTCAGAGAGGTTAAGAAACACTCAGTAAGAACCTTTTTGAGGGTGATATAAGTGGCTAGATTCAATATATAGAGGCAGCAGAAATTATGTTCAGCAGAGTTTGTGCCTAGCAAACAGTCTGCATTGAAAGATAGCCATAGCGTTTATGGACTTGAATGCAGTCTCACAGTCCAGGTTAGCTTTTGCTGTGGTCTGGAAGATTTTGTCCCCTTCCCCCTAAAAATTCATATATGTTGAAATCTTACTCCAAAAGTGACGGTATTCAGAGGTGGGGTCTTTGGGAGGTGGTCGGGTCACGTGAATGGGGCCTTCATGAATGGGATTAGTGCCTTTATAAAAGAGGCTTGAAGGAGGTGTTCACCGCCCCCGCCCCCACCATGTGAGGATGCAGCAAGAAGCCACCAATCTATGAGGAACAGGCCCTCACCAGACGCCAAGTCTGCTGGCACCTTAATCTGGGACTTCTCAGCTTCTAGAACTGTTAGCAATGAACACCTGCCTCGTGCGTTTTGTTACAGCAGCCTGAACAGATGAAGACAGCTTTCCACACAGACAGAGGAAAACAGAAACAAACTTTGTGAAGCCAACGACACACTCCTGTGCCTGACAACCTATCCCGCTGCCCTGTAGGAATGCTCTCATCTCTCCACCTGCTTGTTCGAAGAGGCCATGGGTGGGGAAGTCTGAGGCCCATGGCTTTTAGAGAGCCACTGTTCCTGGTTGCAGCACAAACAATGTCATCCTTCTCAGCATCATTTTCCTCCCATGCAGAACAGCCTTCTTTTACCTAGGCTAGCTGAGTTCAAAGAAACAATGAAAAAAAAAATTCAGAAGGCAACATTTTTTGGGCAGGAAATGGTTGCTTTTTATCCCTGTCAAGTCTCTAGCGAGATTCCAGATAAAACCCACCACTGTGAAAGAGTATGAAATAAAAGGAGCTTTTATACTCTGGGTTCTGCCTTGTTCGAAATACTTACCTTTCTATTGTGAAACATAAACCTTCTGTGTGTCTTGGCACCGAATAACACCCGGTGATGAGTTGTTGTTGATTTCTTGTCATAGACCATCTGGGCGACGGCGCCAGGCTCTGCAGGAATGCTTACACAGTGGAACGAGAACAAGGAAACGGGCTGAAACTTTTCAACAGTCAGTTTTATGCATGTATGGCAATTACTTCTGCAGGAAGACGAAGGAAGATTTACTATGTCTAGAAGTGCAGAGCCCTGTGAATATTGTGCCGTAAAATGCAGCATCTGGAACACAAGCCAGCTTGGAAGTGGGTGGCACGGCTTTCTGGAGCCCCAGCAGGACACCACCTTCTGAATTCAAAAGAAGGGTGTCCTGATCCCCTGGAAGCCTTGGGGAAATGACCTGAGCTCCCAGGAGGGAAGTAAGGCAGAGCTGGGGAAGAG
Source organism: Sapajus apella (assembly GCF_009761245.1). Taxonomy (NCBI): domain Eukaryota; kingdom Metazoa; phylum Chordata; class Mammalia; order Primates; family Cebidae; genus Sapajus; species Sapajus apella. Next base: position 10,563,250 of record NW_022436971.1, read on the forward strand.
AGGTGTCTTCAGCTGCAAGGGTGGTGGTCTTAGCAACTTCCACCAAGTTGGCTTAGTTGGGAAACAGAATCACTCTCACTTTGCTTAAGTCCTTTGCCCTCCCTTCTTCCCCAGCACATTGCCTGTTGGGTCTTCTGGTAAATGAGTCTTCACTCACTTGAAAATAAAAATAAAAAAACAGAAGAACACGCTTTTGTCAGAGATGTAGGGAAAGGGAGTTAGCAAAGATTTATCAAATCCCTACTATGTGCCAGTCAAGCTGTTAGGGGCTTGACATACATTATAGGAGGTAAAGATTTTTATTTTTATGTATAGTTAGAAGATGGATCAGAGATAGCAAAGACTTGCCAGAAGATATTAAGGACTCGCTCTCTCCTTTACAGATACTAAGGGTTGCCAAATGATGCTGTCTTTCAGCTTAACATTCTTAACTAGCTTAACATTCAGCTAGTTAAGTGACAGAGCTCAAAAGCTAGTGCTTTTTGGCTAGGGAGTGCGCTAGTATTTTATAAGTTTAATTACTCATCAGTGACAAATTTGTAAACTCGTAGGAATCACTGGCTTCAACCAGCCTCTTCGTGTAAAAAGCCCTAAGGCCGGAGCAGGCAGCCTCCGCTTGGGTGATGGTGCTGCTCCATGGGAGAGGTTGGGTTGCTGGAACACCCACCTATAGCCCGCGTCTGATACTGCTATTGAACCCCTCACTCTCACAGTGTCCGGGGTGCCGTGCTGGAGCCTGAGGGGCTGACAGTAATCAGTGTAGGCTCAGCTTGATGATGAGGGTTCTGGTGGCTTTGGGGGTGGAAGGATGTACAGCTCCTATATCAGAGCAGGGCTGGGCCCACCTCTTATCCTCAGTGGCACGAAAGGCTTGCTGCCTAGCGTAGTTGTTCAACAAATTCTTGCTGAGTTGAATCATGCAAGAAAGTAGAAGGTACATAGTAAATGCGAATGAAATGAATTCATGCCCCCGGATACCCAGAAACAACATTTTCCAGCCAGAGCTCTCTACAGAACAATGAGGCAAAGGAGCTGGAAGTCACAGCTAAGAAGCAGACCACAAACCACCAATGTCTATGCACCCGGAGAGAAGCCGAGAGGAAAACAAGCCTGTCCACTACAGCATCGTTCTCCCACAGAGGTCCCCTAGAAAGAGCCCCAGCCACCCTGCTCCAAGTCCAGCAGTGAGTTGGGGATAGAATCTAATGAAACTCATTTCCATCTGTCAACTTCTTTAATTAGGTGGGGAATTTCATTGACTGTCTCTGGACCTAGAGAGTACCCAATATATCATTTTTCAAACTTAGAATAAACCAAAATAAAAATATGCCAACTTCCAAGTGGATACACTAGCCCAGCCTTGATGCATTAAAATAATCATTATGACTGAATGAGGAGTTTGAGTAATAATCTGTGCCCTACATGCCAGAGCTGGCATGATATGCTTCACAGCACTTTATTTCTATCCAGGCTTCAGAGTGCCAGCATCAAATAATGCAATCTGCACAAAATGCTACTAGCCTCAAGAGCCCTTTATTTCCAAGCTCCTAAAAGCTTAATGATAACATACATTAGTACAGCACTTTTTAGTTTATAAAATGCTTTTATGGAAATTATCTCATTTAATTTATTACCTACAAGGTTCCTGTAATTCACAACCTCCCTATAAAGAATTACCTTCATTTTACATAGAAGGAGGCGAAAATTTAGAGGGATAAGTGAATTTCCCAAGGTCATGTAGATGATAAATGGTCAAGTAGATTCTGACTCCAGACCTTTCTATGATGTGTCCCATGACCAAGAGCATGAAGCCTGATTTTAGAGCCTACACCCCTTTATGGGAATAGCACAGTATAAAATTTTTAAACTGGAAGGAACTGGTCCAACTTCTCAACATTGTGTTCACTCCTAGAGCAATGTCGGTAGATGCTAATGCTAACGTTAGTTGAATACTTCTAGTGATGGGGAGCTCACTCTCAGAGAATCTCATTGTGTTGTTGAACAGCTCTGATTGTTTGAAAATTGAGACAAAATCTGTCTCCAGGCAATGCCCTCTCATGAGGCGTGGTTCTCTCCACAGGATTCCACAGAGTATCTATACTCTTCTGCATATAGCCTTCTCAGGAGACAGCACCACGTTCAAAATGTCCACCTCAAAGCACATTGTGCAGTTCATCCTCCCCCATCTTGCTAAAGGAAGTATTGTATCTGCCTATAGTGCATTCCTAAGATGAGCTGGGTCACATCTGCATCACTGACCATACTTTACCATGCGGCTAAACATCATTGGTAGATTTTTGCTAGGCATTGACATCAAGCTAACTGGGATGAAGTGTCTGAATTTTTGTCTGCCTCTACTTTTGGAAATTATTCTTTATTTTTCTGACATGGAGTGGTTCTGAAAACCTTGGCAATTTCCTTCAGCATCTTGGTGGACAACTTGTGTGAGCCTAGAAACTGTTCTTCCACCAATTGTATTTCTAATCTCTCTCCTGCCTTACTGTGGATCTCAATCCTGAATATGTGTTCTCTTGTCTGCCTTTACTTCTATAAAAACTATTCTTATTGGAGGAGAAGTTGAAAGTGAAGGGAATGATGCTTCATTCTTTGTGACACCCTCAGCTGTCTACTAACTGTATGTCGGCCATCAAGTATTCCAAAACGATTATGTGATCTCAAACAACTCTAGTAAGAGAACTTAAAGAAGTTTGCTGGGCCGGGCGCAGTGGCTCACGCCTGTAATCCTAGCACTTTGGGAGGCCGAGGTGGGCAGATCACGAGGTTATGAGATCAAGACCATCTGGCCAACATGGTGAAACCTTGTTTCTACTAAAAATATAAAAATTAGCTGGGCATGGTGGTGAGCACTTGTAGTCCCAGCTGCTTGGGAGGCTGAGGCAAGAGAATCACTGGAACTCGGGAGGTGGAGGTTGCAGTGAGCCGAGATCACGACACTGCACTCCAGCCTGGTGACAGAGCAAGACTCCCATCTCAAAAAAAAAAAAAAAAAAAGTTTGCTGGGAAATGATAGCCTTTGCAGTTGAGTTAACTGTTGTAGCTAATGTTCGGGCAGATTTCTAATCATAACTTCATTTACACTGATGCCAAGCCACAAAAGGAGCATTCTACCAAAAGATGTCCATTTAGAGGGGTTTGCACCTGCCTGCAAATTCCTCTTTACTCTATAATGAAAATTAAGGGGTATAGACGAAGGTTTGTTTTCCAGTTGGTTATGGAGAGACGGGGTCATGATTAGAATTTCTAATCCAAAATGGCTCATTATTTCTCACTTATTGAGACAGGGAGTTGCCCACACATATGACTGATCATTAAATCCTCCACAGATAAAAATATACCCTAGGAGGGAACGACAAACAACTCCCTGTGGAATGTCTTGTGCATTAGGGGCTACCAGTAGGGAAGCACTAGCAATATTTGTCTAAGGCCCATTATTGAATTACTGCATGATTGGAGGATATTGACGAGTACAGAATTAGGGTTATAAATTTGTCGGCATGCTGTTGAATTATTTTTTTTGTTTTCTTATTCAATTTCTTGTCTCATTTTATTACAGAACTTCCTCCCTGTAGGTTTTACCTACTCTTAGATTTAAATAAGAAATCTGAATGTAAGACTCTACAAACCTAAAGGAGCAGATGTGCACTTTGAATAGTAGTCACAGCTGGAATATCAGTAACATTTGTCACCAGGTGAACTTTACAGTGATCTTAGAGAATCTCTAAGATCATGTAAGGATTTAAATTTGACACTACATGTCCAATATTCAGTTAAGCTCCCTATGGAAGCTATTGATTATGAAATCTTAATTATCTCATTATCATATAAGGTATAAATAGAAAAGAAACAGAAAAAAACAACAAAAGGGACAAATTTTTCTTGACAGATAAGTGGATAATAATACTGGAAGCTTTAAGGACTCAGGAAGGGCCAGGCATCTGTCCAGAATCTCTGTGAGTCCACATTTAACACTGGATTTACATCCTCTTAAATACCAATTTTGTTTCTCCAACGCAGGTGCACAACATTGTTTATTAAATAGGTTATCATAGGTAATCTGACTTGGATTAATCTTATGGAGTTGTCAAGTTGCATATCTTAATAGTTTCAGTACTGGATGACTTAGCATGAAAATCCGCAAAAGCATTTCCTTGGTATTCAATTAATTTCTTGTTCTCCTTGATGTTAGGTTAGCAATTTTATGAGCCAGGCAATTTCTTAATTAGCATTCTGAGAATTTTTCCATAGTCCAATGGTATGATCAGATTTCCAGGAATTTAATATAATTTCTAGAATACATATTAACACATTCATACAAATGTAACCTAAAGGAGGTTTAGGATTACTTATTATTTCACAATGTTTCCCATATAATTTAATATATGAAATAAGCCCATTAGTTTATATATATATATATATATATATATATATATATTTTTTTTTTTTTGAGACAGGGTCTCACTCTGTTGCCTAGGCTCTGGAGCACAGGTAGCACAGGATCACTATCACTTGATCCCTACTGGGATCAAGCAATCTTCCCACCTCAGCCTCTTGAGTAGCTGGAACTACAGGCAGGCACCACCATGCCTGGCAAATTTGTTTTCCGTCCGTCCGTCCTTCCTTCTTTCCTTCCTTCCTTCCTTTTCTTTCCTTCCCTTTCTTCCTTTCCTTTTCTTTCTTTCTTTCCTTTCCTTTCCCTTTCTTTTCTTTTCTCTTTTCTCCTTTCTTTTCTTTCTTTCAACAGTGTCTTGCTCTGTCTCCCAGGCTGGAGTGCAGGGGCTGATCTCAGCTCACTGCAACCTCTGCCTCCTGGGTTCAAGTGATTCCCCCACCTCAGCCTCCTAAGTAGTTGGGCCTACTGGAACACGCCACCACACCCAGCTAATTTTTGTATTTTTAGTAGAGACAGGGTTTCACCATGTTGGCCAGGATGTCTCAATCTCTTGACCTTGTGATCTGCTCACCTTGGCCTCCCAAAGTGCTGCGAATAGGCGTGAGCCACCATGCCTGACCAAGTTTTTTTTTTTTTTTTATTGTTTGTAGAGATGGGGTTTCCTTATGTTGCCCAGACTGATCTTGAACTCTTGGGCTCAAGCAATCCCCCCACCTTGGCCTCTCAAAGTGCTGGGACTGCAGGTGTGAGCCACTGCACCTGGAAAGAGGTTCCCTTTTTATAAAGAGAGAGTCTTTTGAGACGTTCCAAGAACCCATCCTCAAAAAACCAAAGTGAATTCAGGATCAAGAAAAATATTTGATTTAGAATTTGATTTTAGGAAGTTTATAAAAAATCAAGAGTTTAAAACCCTTAATCAAAATAGGATCAAGGCTGGATGTGGTGGCTCACACCTGTAATTACAGCACTTTAGGAGGCTGAGGTAGGAGGATTTCCTGAGCAACATGGTGGCACATGCCTGTAGTCCCAGCTACTCGAGAGGCTGAGATGGGAGGAACACGTGAGCCTGAAGATATGCATCACATTTTATTCTGAGCCCGGGAAATTGAGGCTGCGCTGGGTTGTGATCATGCCACTGTACTCCAGCTTGAGTGCTTGAGTGTCAGAGTGGACCCTGTGTCAAGAAAAGAAAACAACAACAAAAAAAGCTAAACCACAACCATAGTAGGATCAGAGGTTACTATAAAATAACAGTTGTCTTAGTCTGTTCTGTGCTGCTATAACAGAATACGTGAGATCAGGTAATTTATAAAGAACAGAGATTTGTTTCTTACAGTTCTGGAGGCTGGGAGATCCAATGTCAGAGGTCCACATCTGGTGAGAGCCTTCTTGCTGTGTCATTTTATGGTGGAAGGTGGAAGGGCAAGAGAGCATATGGAGTCGGGGGAAGAGGGTCAACCTCATCATTTCATCAGAAGTCCACTCCCGTGATAACAGCATTGATCATGCATGAGGGCAAAGCCCTCGTGAGCTAATCGCCTCTTAAGCGTGCCACTTCTCAACACCGTTGCATTGAGGATGCAAGTTTCTAACACATGGACTTTGGGGCCCACATTCAAACCATAGCCATAGTCATTCATTTAACTGGAGTGATAATTAAAAGGCTTTAAAGGCAAATACCAAAAGTGTTTTAAAAGTACACTCCGTTAAAAACCTTAACTCTTAATAAGAGAGGACTCCGTTTTCTTAAATGTCAAAAGCCTAATAAACGCATAGGAAAGTATTTTGGCAAACACAGAATCTTTGTTTCCTAGGCCAGTTACCTAAAAGGTAAAGAGAAACCTTTCATAATTTCCTATTAAGAGCAGAACAATACTCCAAGAAAGCCTTATTGTTTTGACACAGGGTACCAAATTCTAGTTTTGCATCAGTGTACTTCTGATATTAATGCTCAATTTTTAGAAAAATGTATAAATAATTTCCTTCTATTTTTAGCCAGCTTGTTTACACACAAAAAACATTTCTTTCACGAGTGTGATCTTCCGCAAACCTCCTATCACATTCTTGTCTGTTCAGTTTTTGTCTTGGTGGTGCGGCCAGCCTTCACCCGAGCACATTCCCATCCCTAGACTTCACACAGGTACTGCCTGTGCCTGGAACACCCCGCCCTTACCGCTTTGTTTCTCTATCTTGTTCTCCAAAATTTGAGTCATTTCTTTTTTTTTTTAATTTATTTTATTGCATTTTAGGTTTTGGGGTACATGTGAAGAACATGCAAGATTGTTGCATAGGTACACACGTGACAGTGTGATTTGCTGCCTTCCTCCCCATCACCTATATCTGGCATTTATCCCCATGCTATCTCTCCCCAACTCCCCACCCACCACTGACCCTCCCCTATTTCCCCCAACAGACCCCAGTGTGTAGTGCTCCCCTCCCTGTGTCCATGTGTTCTCATTGTTCAACACCTGCCTATGAGTGAGAACATGTGGTGTTTGATCTTCTGCTCTTCTGTCAGTTTGCTGAGAATGATGGTTTCCAGGTTCATCGATGTCCCTACAAAGGACACAAACTCATCGTTTTTGATGGCTGCATAATATTCCATGGTGTATATGTGCCACATTTTCCCTGTCCAGTCTATCATTGATGGGCATTTGGGTTGGTTCCAGGTCTTTGCTATTGTAAACAGTGCTGCAATGAACATTCGTGTGCACGCGTCCTTATAGTAGAACGATTTATAATCCTTTGGATATATACCCAGTAATGGGATTGCTGGGTCAAATGGAATTTCTATTTCTATGTCCTTGAGGAATCGCCACACTGTCTTCCACAATGGTTGAATTAATTTACACTCCCACCAACAGTGTAAAAGTGTTCCTATTTCTCCACATCCCCTCCAGCATCTGTTGTCTCTAGATTTTTTAATGATTGCCATTCTAACTGGCATGAGATGGTATCTCAATGTAGTTTTGATTTGCATTTCTCTGATGACCAGTGATGATGAGCATTTTTTCATATGTTTGTTGGCCTCATGTATGTCTTCTTTTGTAAAGTGTCTGTTCATATCCTTTGCCCACTTTTGAATGGGCTTGTTTTTATCTTGTAGATCTGTTTTAGTTCTTTGTAAATTCTGGATATCAGCCCTTTGTCAGATGGGTAAACTGCAAAAATTTTTTCCCATTCTGTTGGTTGCTGATTCACTCTAATGACTGTTTCTTTTGCCGTGAAGAAGCTGTGGAGTTTGATTAGGTCCCATTTGTCTATTTTGGCTTTTGTTGCCAATGCTTTTGGTGTTTTGGTCATGAAGTCCTTGCCTACGCCTATGTCCTGAATGGTTTTGCCTAGATTTTCTTCTAGGGTTTTCATGGTGTTAGGTCTTATGTTTAAGTCTTTAATCCATCTGGAGTTAATTTTAGTGTAAGGTGTCAGGAAGGGGTTCAGTTTCTGCTTTGTGCACATGGCTAGCCAGTTTTCCCAACACCATTTATTAAACAGGGAATCCTTTCCCCATTGCTTGTCTTTGTCAGGTTTGTCAAAGATCAGATGGTTGTAGGTATGTTGTGTTGCCTCCGAGGCCTCTGTTCTGTTCCATTGGTCTATATCTCTGTTTTGGTACCAGTACCATGCTGTTTTGATTACTGTAGCCTTGTAGTATAGTTTGAAGCCTGGTAGGGTGATGTCACCCACTTTGTTCTTTTTGCTTAGAATTGACTTGGCTATGTGGTCTCTCTTTTCATTCCGTATGAAGTTTAAGGTGTTTTTTTCCAGTTCTGTGAAGAAGGTCATTGGTAGCTTGATGGGGATAGCATTGAATCTGTAAATTACTTTGGGCAGTATGGCCATTTTCATGATATTGATTCTTCCTAACCATGAACATGGAATGTTTCTCCATCTGTTTGTGTCCTCTCTTATTTTGTTGAGCAGTGGCTTGTAGTTCTCCTTGAAGAGGTCTTTTACATTCCTTGTTAGTTGTATTCCTAAGTATTTTATTCTCTTTGTGGCAATTGTGAATGGCAGTTCGTTCTTGATTTGGGTCTCTTTAAGCCTGTTATTGGTGTATAGGAATGCTTCTGATTTTTGCACATTGATTTTGTATCCTGAGACTTTGCTGAAGTTGCTTTTCAGTTTCAGGAGATTTTGGGCTGAGACGATGGGGTCTTCTAGATATACAATCATGTCGTCTGCAAATAGAGACAATTTGATTTCCTCCTTTCCTATTTGAATACCCTTTATTTCTTTTTCTTGCCTGATGGCTAGAACTTCCAGTACTATATTGAATAGGAGTGGTGAGAGAGGGCATCCTTGTCTAGTGCCAGATTTCAAAGGGCATGCTTCCAGTTTTTGTCCATTCAGTATGATATTGGCTGTTGGTTTGTCATAAATAGCTTTTATTATTTTGAGATATGTTCCGTCAATACCTAGCTTATTGAGGGTTTTTAGCATAAAGGGCTGTTGAATTTTGTCAAAGGCCTTCTCTGCATCAATTGAGATAATCATGTGGTTTTTGTCTTTGGTTCTGTTTATGCGGTGAATTACATTTATAGACTTGCGTATGTTGAACCAGCCTTGCATCCCCAGGATGAAGCCTACTTGATCATGGTGGATAAGCTTTTTGATGTGCTGTTGCAATCGGCTTGCCAGTATTTTATTGAAGATTTTTGCGTCTATGTTCATCATGGATATTGGCCTGATGTTTTCTTTTCTTGTTGAGTCTCTGCCGGATTTTGGTATCAGGATGATGTTGGTCTCATAAAATGATTTGGGAAGGATCCCCTCTTTTTGTATTGTTTGGAATAGTTTCAGAAGGAGTGGTACCAGCTCCTCTTTGTATGTCTGGTAGAATTCGGCTCTCAACCCGTCTGGACCTGGGCTTTTTTTTGGTGGTAGGCTCTTAATTGCTGCCTCAACTTCAGGCCTCATTATGGGTCTGTTCAGGGTTTCGGCTTCTTCCTGGTTTAGGCTTGGGAGGAGGCAAGTGTCCAGGAATTTATCCATTTCTTCCAGGTTTACTATTTTATGTGCATAGAGTTTTTTATAATAATCTCTGATGATGGTTTGAATTTCTGTGGAATCTGTGGTGATATCCCCTTTATCATTTTTTATTGCATCAATTTGTTTATTCTCTCTCTTTTTTTTTTTTTATTAATCTGGCTAGTGGTCTATTTTGTTGATCGTTTCAAAAAGCCAGCTCCTGGATTTATTGATTTTTTGAAGGGTTTTTTGTGTCTCTATCTCCTTCAGTTCTGCTCTGATCTTAGCTATTTCTTGTCTTCTGCTAGATTTTGAGTTTTTTTGATCTTGCTCCTCTAGCTCTTTCAGTTTTGACGATAGGGTGTCAATTTTAGATCTCCCCTTGCTTCTCATGTGGGCACTTGTTGCTGTGTATTTTCCTCTAGAGACTGCTTTAAATGTGTCCCAGAGATTCTGCTATGTTGTGTCTTCATTCTCGTTGGTTTCGAAGAACACCTTTATTTCTGCCTTCATTTCATTGTTTATCCAGTCAACATTCAAGAGCAAGTTGTTCAGTTTCCATGAAGCTGTGCGGTTCTGAGTTAGTTTTTGAATTCTGAGTTCTAACTTGATTGCACTGTAGTCTTAGAGACTGTTTGTTATGATTTCTGTTCTTTGCATTTGCTGAGGAGTGATTTACTCCCAATTATGTGGTCAATTTTAGAGTAGGTGTGATGTGGTGCTGAGAAGAATGTATATTCTGTGTATTTGGGGTGGAGAGTTCTGTAAATGTCTATTCAGTTTGCTTGGTCCAGGTCTAAGTTCAAGTCCTGGATATCCTTGTTAATTTTCTGTCTCATTGATCTGTCTAACATTGACAATGGGGTGTTAAAATCTCCCACTATAATTGTGTGGGAGTCTAAGTCTCTTTGTAAGTCATTAAGAACTTGCCTTATGTATCTGGGTGCTCCTGTATTGGGTGCGTATATATTTAGGAACGTTAGTTCTTCTTGTTGCATTGATCCTTTTACCATTATGTACTGTCCTTCTTTGTCTCTTTTGATCTTTGTTGCTTTAAAGTCTATTTTATCAGAGATGAGAATTGAAACTCCTGCTTTTTATTTGCCCTCCATTTGCTTGGTAAATCTTCCTCCATCCCTTTATTTTGAGCCTTTGTGTATCCTTGCATGTGAGATGGGTTTCCTGGATACAGCACACCGATGGGTTTTGGCTTTTTATCCAATTTGCCAGTCTGTGTCTTTTGATTGGGGCATTTAGTCCATTTATATTTAGGGTTTATATTGTTATGTGTGAATTTGATACTGCCATTTTGGTGCTAGCTGGGTGTTTTGCCCATTAGTTGATGCAGATTCTTCATTGTGTTGATGCTCTTTACCATTTGGTATGTTTTTGGAGTGGCTGGTACTTGTTGTTCCTTTATATGTGTAGAGCCTCTTTCAGGAGCTCTTGTAAAGCAGGCCTGGTGGTGACGAAATCTCTGAGTACTTGCTTGTTCGCTAAGGATTTTATTTTTCCTTCACTTATGAAGCTTAGTTTGGCTGGATATGAGATTCTGGTTTGAAAGTTCTTTAATTTAAGGATGTTGAATATTGGCCCCCGCTCTCTTCTGACTTGTAGGTTTCTGCTAAGAGATCTGCTGTGAGTCTGATGGGCTTCCCTTTGTGGGCAACCCGACCGTTCTCTCTGGCTGCCCTTAGTATTTTCTCCTTCATTTCAACCCTGGTGAATCTGACGATTATGTGCCTTGGTGTTGCTCTTCGTGAGGAATATCTTTGTGGTGTTCTCTGTATTTCCTGGACTTGAATAGTGGCCTGCCTTGCTAGGTTGGGGGAGTTTTCCTGGATAATATCCTGAAGAGTATTTTCCAGCTTGGATTCATTCTCTTCATCGCATTCAGGTACACCTATCAAACGTAGATTAGGTCTTTTCACATAGTCCCACATTTCTTGGAGACTTTGTTCATTCCTTTTTACCCTTTTTTCTCTATTCTTGCCTTCTTGTTTTATTTCATTGAGTTGATCTTCGACCTCTGATATCCTTTCTTCTGCTTGGTCAATTCAGCTATTGAAGCTTGTGCATGCTTCACGAAGTTCTCATGTTGTATTTTTCAGCTCCATCAATTCACTTATATTCCTTTCTAATTTGTCCATTCTCATTAGCATTTCGTTAAATCTTTTTTCAATGTTCTTAGTTTCTTTGCATTGGGTTAGAACATGTTCTTTTAGTTCACAGAATTTTCTTACTACCCACCTTCTGAAGTCTGATTCTGTCATTTCATCACACTCGTTCTCCATCCAACCTTGTTCCCTTGCTGATTAGGAGTTGTGATCCCTTGTAGGAGGAGAGGCGTTCTGGTTTTGGGTATTTTCATCCTTTTTGCACTGGTTTCTTCCCATCTTTATGGATTTATCTACCTGTCATCTTTGTAGTTGCTGACTTTCACATTGGGTCTCTGAGTAGACATCCAGTTTGTTAATGATGAAGTTATTTCTGTTTCTTAGTTTTCCTTCTAACAGTCTCGCCCCTCTGCTGTAGGACTGCTGAGGTCCACTCTAGGCCCTGCTTTCCTGGGGATTGCCTGCAGCAGCTGCAGAACAGTAAGGGTTGCTACCAGTTTCTTCTTCTGCTATCTTTGTCCCAGAAGGATACCCACCAAATGTCAGCCTGATCTCTCCTTTATGAGGTGACTCTTTGGGTATACAGGGGTCAGGGAGCTGCTTGAGGAGACAGTCTGTCCTTTATAGGAGCTCAAGTGCTGAGCTGTGAGCTCCATTGTTCATTCAGAGCTACTGGGCAGGTACCTTTAGGTCTGCTGCAGCAGAACTCATAAACCGCTTTTTGTTCCCAGGTGCTCTGTCCCAGGGAGTTAGGGCTTTATTTGTGATTTTCCGTTGTGCTGCTGCCTTTTTTTTGTTGTTGTTTTTTCAGGGCTGCCTTGCCCAGCAAGGAGGCAATCCGGTGGCTGTCTGCCTGCAGAGGCTTTGCTGAGCTGCTGTGGGCTCCGCTCTCCTGCCATGTGAATTTCCCTGCAGTCTTGTTTATATGGGTGTAGTTAGAACTGCCTCTGCAATGGTGGCCCGCCTCTGTATTGCCTGACTCTCTCTGTAATGGCAGGTTGCCTTTGCAACGGCGGGTTGCCTTGGCAACGGCAGGCTGCCTCAGCAATGGCAGACTACCTCCGTAGTTTTGGAGTGTCTCGGTAATGGTGGACGCCCCTCCCCCATAAAGCTGGACCATCCTGGGTTCAGCTGCGCTTGCTGTGAAACCCTCAATCCAGAGAGTTTCTGATTGCTGTTCTTTTGTGGGGGTGGACCAGTCGAGCCTGATCATCAGGCTCCCTGCCTCAGAGCCTTTTTTTTTCTTTTTTAATTGAACAGTTGCCTCTATCCCAGTCACCTGTTGAAAGGGCCCAGGATCTGTTTGATTTCCCGAGCGGTGACTCACTGCGCCGGCTTAAACAGTGGGGTGTTGAGATTTGTGGAACTTTTTTTTGCCCAGGAATCTCCTGGCCTGGCTCCCTGTTCGGTACCCTTTTTAATCAGATGAATGGGCGACTTCCCGGGTCTCCAATAGCCAGCCAGAAGGGCACCTGGACCAGTGTATTTTGTACAGAAAACTGCTGGCCTGGGTGCCGACAAAGCAGCCAGTTGGTGCAAAGCAGCTGCACCGACCCAAAGAACCGCGCCGGCCACAACAGCAGCGCTGGCAACCCGTAGGGCTTCTCTGCCTGGGAATCTCCTGGTCCGTTGGCAATAAAAATGCTGCATCCACTCACCCCCTGTGCTTTCACTGGGAGCTGCAACTCCGAGCTATTCCTAAACGGCCATCTTGGATCTTCTCTCCAATTCGAGTCATTTCTTGCCTCCTCCCAGAAGGTTTTCTAGACATCCCAGACTGAGTTTCAGGCCCCACTCATTTCCTACCCTCAAGTTTTTGTTGCAGTGGCCCACATTGATTACTGATAACTGTCTTTCTCCCCTACTAGATATATGCTCTTTGGTGGCAGGGACTACCCTTGGGGTCCCCAGCACATGGCTTTGTGCAGGGAATGACACTGTGCAGTTAGGGTTTACGAAAAAATCAAAGTCATCTTGGGTTGTACCTATGATTGGGTTATGCAAGTAAAGATTCGGTTGCTTTCTGACTGTCTTGTATGTTCATCTCCTCTCCTCTGTCTGATTGCCAGGGGCTCAGGGAGCATGTCTGGAGGCTCTCTGTATCCCTCTTTCCAACCTGGTTCCCAGGGGTGCAAGAAGCATGTTTGGGGATCCGTGCATCCTTTCTGTCCCCGGTACAGAGCAAGGCACGAGTAGGTTCTCAGTTCTCCAGCTGAATGTTTACAGTCTGAAAACACATTTAGCCTATGTGCAGGCCCCGGGGTGAAGTCTGCCGAGTTTTCTTGGTCTGAGCCTGCTGTCTTAAACTCAACAGGAGACCCAGGAAATGAATTGTTTACTCCTAATTCATTCATGAACCGATGTGATAATTACGCCTCTCAGCATTCCCAGCAACGCATTTTTCAGGCTACATAAATGAAAGGTGATGAGTAAAGGCGGCCCTTAGAGCCACATTTGCTGAGCAGAAAGGGGCAATTGCCTTAATACGTTTAGTCCAAGGAATCAATTAGCTACAGATTAGGGTTGAAGGGGCCTGGAACATCTCTTCTCATCAGTCCTCTCTGAATAGAAGTTTCCTGGGTAATAGCCTGGTCAGAGCCCTAGGACAGCTGTGCAAGGTGCTGGCTGCACAGTCTCCATTCCTGGAAATGTTCTCCTTTTCTTGAATAGAATCATACCTCCCAGGGACATTTCCCCACCTGTCTCAGGCCTGCCTTCTAAGGTTACCCAGAACAGTTGGTTTCTTATGCGTGCAATTGGTTTTTAGATACTTGAAGACAGCTCACAGTTCCTAAGTGCACACAATAACAAGGGATGTTACTGAGAACCTCTGTCAGGGTCCTTCCAAGGGGACAGACAAACCAACCCTGTCCTCGAAGAGACACGTGCAGCTAACAGGCTCAACTACTGCTTAGCAGGAAGTAGGCTTTAGGTCCAAGAGTCACGTCCCCTGCCCATGGCAGGTGCCACACAACCTACTCTGCACTTGTACTCATTATGTGTGGGTCTTGCCCACCCTGTTGTCCATCAACAGTCCCAGTGATGCATGCCGTGTGAGGCTCCCTGCTGGGCCTGGGCCTCGAGGTTAGAGGGCAAACCGGTACCATCTATCTGTTCTGCCATCTGCTCTGCGCTCTGAGAGGTGTTCCCTATTGCTCCCTGTCCCAAACTCACTGCATTCTGGGTTCTGGTTCACTTGGTGAGTGCCTGGGATATTCTTCGCGCAGGTCATTCTCACTGGACAGGGCAGTCTTGCTCATCTGTCCCCTTTGTTTATCCCACAGCCCCTCTCAGCCCCTCAGGGTGAGCAGCTCCCAGACTGCTTCTACCCATCCACTTCAGACTGGGGATGGTGGGATTTTATTTAGTTTTCTTTTAAAGTTGCCTTTATCAGCTTTCTGCAGCCCATCGTCACAAAGGTTTCTTCCAGTCTCATAGAAGATATGCACCACATTTTATTCTGAAATCAGATTTAACTCAAAATGACCGCTGTCGCCATCCTTAAGTATGTATCGTGTTTGACATTTTGAGTGCTTACTATGCATTAAACAGAGGTTTAAACACCGTAGCCCATTTAATCCTTACCACAGCTCCATGAAATAGGGAACACTGTCATTCCATTGCACAGATGGGGAAACTCAAGCACAAGCTTTTAAATAACTTGCCTTGAGTCACACAGCTAGTGAGCGACACAGTTGAGATTCAGACCAGGCCAGCTAGCCCCTGAATTTGAGATCTTAACCATGACTTTCTATTGTTCCAAGGTGGCAGAGATGTTTTTCTGTTTTATTCATTGTCAACACTTAGAACAGTATCAAGTTCATCCTAGATACTCAATAGATATTTTTCCGATGAGAAATGGAAAAGTAAGTGAATGAACGAGTGTTTTCTTTAACTCAGAGAGTCTCAAAGAAACCTTTCACCCTATGCTGAGAGAGGTGGTTCTTAACTTCAAGCATGCATCAGAATCCCTCACAGGGCTTGTTATAACTTACATTCTGGGCTCCCCACCCCAGAATTTCTGATCCAGTAGGTCAAGCCTGAGCATTCACATTCCTAAAAGTTGCCAGGTGCTGCCAAGGCTACTGGCTGGCATACCTCATTTTGAGAAGCTCCTGTTTGGAATAAAATTCCATTATTCTTTTGCAGCAGGAGTCAGAGCTGCTGTAAGAGGGCAGGAGCCAGTGACCCAGTGGCCAGTGGTCTGCCCATTCCAGGCAGAGACAGTCCTGGGACTCAGGTGCTCCTTTTTCTGCAGCATCCAAGACCAGCAGCTGGTGCTGGTCTGAGTCTTAACAGTGGCCAGGTCTCAACGGGAACAACACCAGGTGCAGAGTGAAGATTAAATCATAGTAAAAGCTTTCCTTTATAAATCGCCTAACATACACTAGTACACTAGGCATGAAGACACACACACACACACACACACACACACACACACACACACACACCCCTCAGGGCATTTTTGCTGTAAGAACATATGTGTGGCCCTAAACATCCTTGGAATCTTTAAGATTGCGTGTAAAAAACACAGATGTTAGAGGAAAATGCTTAAAGCAAGCCACTCAAAGTCTGGTTACCACAAAACTGACAAAAACCAACAAAAAATGCGTAATGAAAATGCCAGCAGAGTATGCAGAATGTTATGTGGACCAGCAACGCAGTCTATTCTTTGCCACCTTTAACCGTGAGATGCGCACATCCTCTTCTGAGATTAGGTTGTAGAGACTGCTTTCTATCTAAATTAAAAATTGGATTGAGGCTGTAGCCTTCTTCATTACCTACTGTTTCACTACAAGGGAGTTGTCTCTGCTCACAGCTACACCAGATTGCTTGACCTCCTGGAAGCCTTAGTAGTTCTAATAGCCTCTAAGTCTACCACTTTGCAGTACAGAAAGACACTTCTGCAAATTGTCAACTTTTATCTTAAGGCCTTTATATATTGCTATGGCCTTTTCTTTAATTGTAAGAAACCTGCCCCCCCCCATTCCTTCAAAACATTTGTGTGCTAAAACCAAATCTCATGAACCAATGCAACCTCCTGTATCATAACAGATGGGACTGTTTCTGAGTCGGCAAAGCTCGGCTTTGAACCCAGAGCTGACTGCAAAGCCCATGCGCTTTCTCCTCTACTCTGCTGCCTTTTTTAGAGGATAGAGATGCAAAAACAAAGCCAGGGGACGTGCGCTGTCGTGATGTGTTCGATAAAAAGTAGCCAGCAATGTCGTTGATGAGAAGTACCCCTGCCTTGGATGGGAACTGCTTGAGGGCCAGGTTTGTGTAGCGGCTCCTGTCTTCCCCGAAGGACCTAAAAAGTGCCTCATAAAGAGAAGTTGCCCAAAACACATTTGATGAATGGAATAGCATTTGAATCAATAGTAATAAACACAAGCCAAACAACATAAAAGTCATTCTTTTAGGAAACAAATGTTATATGTTCTTTAATAGGTTGGGAGGTTGACAGGGATGGAGAACATCTTTGACACTTAACCCAGGCTTTCCTGGGTTAAGCCTGGAAATTACCTTGGTGCGTATAGTTCAGGAAGGTTTGCCAGGGCAGCCACATTCGGGCTGTAGGAGCTGAGACACAGCCACGCTGCACAATTCGTGGAATGCATGTTGTCTTTTGACACTGTGTGTGCACGTGTGTTTTGGGTGGTCCCTGGGGCCAGGTTGTGGAAGTCACACAATGTGACAAGATGTATTAGTCAGGGTTCTCTAGAGAAACAAAACTAATGGGAATATATATATATATATATATATATATATGAGTTTATTAAGTATTAACCCACACGATCACAAGGTCCCACAACAGGCTGTCTGCAGCCTGAGGAGCAAGGAGAGCCAATGCAAGTCCCCAAACTGAAGAACTTGGAGTCTGATGTTTGAGGGCAGGAAGCATCCAGCATGGGAGAAAGATGCAGGCTGGAAGGCTAGGCCAGTCTCTCTTTTCACGTTTTCCTGTCTGCTTATAGTCTAGCCATGCTGGCAGCTGATTAGATGGTGCTCACCCAGATTAAGGGTGGGTCTGCCTTTCCCAGCTCACTGACTCCAATGGTAATCTCTTATGGGAGCCCCCTCAAAGACGTGCCCAGGATCAATACTTTGTATCCTTCATTCTAACCAAGTTGACACCCAGTATTAACCATCACACAAGCCATGCTACACAATTCATGGAATGCATGTTGTGATTCACACGGGGGTGACTGGAGGTTGTGTGACCACCGCTTGCAAACCTCCAAAGGGCTGCGGTGGGACACACATGCTCTGTCTGGCCCCAAGGGCAGGATGGAGCCTGTGGGGGGAGAGTTCATCCAGTCCATTCGGAGACCCACCTCACAGACATGCCCTTGTTTCTAAGTTGCTTGTGTTCGCTCTGAGTTTCATGTTAGACTGACTCTTCAATGAAAATACAAGGGCCTCAGGATCAAAACTTTGCTCTGTCAACCAGTGTTGTATTTGCAGTGGCCCCACAACATGAAGGCGCTGAGGGTATGGGCTTCAGAATCAGCAGACTCCAGGTGGATTCAGCTCTGCAGACGCTGACTTGCTGCAGGACCGTGGGCTCCATGAGCCTTTGATTCTTGTTTGTAAGCGAAGGATCATAATCAATTTCACAGGGCTGTTTGTGAGCCTTAAGTGAGATGAAGAATCGTAGAAGGGGGCTGAGCACCTGGTCAAGCTCTGTGGGACGTCCAAAGGGGTAAATGATAACAGTGGGCTTCCAGAGCTTCTGATCTATTTGAGGCGACAAGACACACGGAAAGCAGAAAATAACCGTGTCCATATTTCAACGGGCTGATGAATAATTAGTCTAGGGAATACTGCACGGATCAGTTTGTTTCTTTTGCAGAACTAGTGTTCAAAAATGACTTGTTGCAGGAGGTCAGAATATTTGGGCACCTTCTGCTCAACCTTTAATTATAAAACTGTTAGCCAAACGGAAAGATGTTTCTTTTAATGTTTCAACATCTTTCTTGCCCTCATCTGTATGCTAGATATAGGTTCAAAGGTAAAGCAAAGGTGTTCTTAAGATGTCTCTTGAGGAGATGTGTATTTCCATCCATGGAATGTTCTTCACCTCCCCTCTCCATCATCCTCTTCAGAGATAGACAGAGAGCGCTTGAGAGGAACATGGCAGGAAGTCTTTCTAAAGCCGGCACTGTGGAAATTGCCCCTCCGGGGAATGGGAGGCAGCAGTATGGAAGAACCTGTATTTGGAGTTTTTAGCAAGGCCCAGCAGGATGACTAACACAGGAAGGTGCCAATCAGGGGCGCTGGCAGATGTCTCCTCGAAACAAGGGGAGCGTTCCCTAAAATATTTGCCTGTCAGCCTTGTGGAGGCGACCGTTTTTAGCTCTTCAATAAATTGTCCCTTTGTGGCAGTAGCAGCTAAGTCTCCTGACGTCATCTGCAGGAGCCTTATTTGGTTTTGATGGGGAAGGATTTCACATGCCTCCTCCCGGAGGTGGCATTCATCTGCTGAGCTCAGCCCACACACCTGTGCCTTTCAGCAAAGCCACATGCGCTGTTTCCAGCGGAGGTTGACACACGGCAAGGCTGGCTGCTCTCAGTTGCTCTGTTTCCTTCCTGCTGCTGTGTCTTCGGGTTCCCCTCATTTTTCGTGCATTTGCAAATGTCAAAAGGCCGGTTGCTGAGGGTGGTTACCTCTGGCATGCGCTCCCCTTGGCATTTTCTGAATATCATAATTCTGAAGTGTGTGTCCCCAACACATGGGTGGAAATGAATGGGTATTCCATATTCAGTGATTGTAGGTGATGTCGGATTTATTCTCTGACATGAATTTCCTGATTGTAAATGTCACAGACTCCCACCGTTTTTAAATATGTTTATGACTTCAGAGTCAACGGGAATTTGAATTTCAAGAGCTCGTTATTTCTCTTTCCAGGAAGGGGGAAAAAAACCCCATACAGACGTAATAACATCTGCTGGGCTTATTTGGCACCTGACATCAGGGACGTTGGATTTGAAGTCTTCTGTAGTATCCACCGCCGCTTTTTACTGGGGAAGGGGTATAAACTACTACGGAAAGCACAAGTTTTGAGTTCCAGTCTCTCCACTTTGCCCGAGTGCACGAGTAGCCCCTATGGTAAAAAAGAAGAAAAAAAAAAGGAAAGAAAAAGATTTTGCTGAAAATGAGCAATATGTTAACATTGTGCATCAAATATCGTGGTTTTGTCTCAAAATGAGTCTAGCCTTTATAAACCAGCATGCTAACTCTCCTCAGCTGCAGTTTAGGGGTTAATTGTAATTTTTAAAAATAGAATGACATCATCTCAGGCTTCTAGAATAAGGAGTTAGAAAGAGATGAAGAGAAAAGGGGTCTCCTCAGTCCAAGCTCTGCCATTTGCTGAGGCTACATCCTGGATAAGACCATGAATCTGCCTGAGCCTCACTGTTCTCATCTGTAGAATGGGGGCTGTGATTGCCAACTCACTGGGCAGTCTCCAGGATTAAATGAGCTAGTGTATGTGTGTAAAATCACTAAGGTCATAGGATTCACTCCATAAACACATGCTGGATTTAGACAGAGGAAATCTCACCATGGAGGTCTAGGCCAATTCAAAATTATAGAGCTCTGCAGAGGGAGAGGGAGTGGTAGGGAAAGAGGGATGGAGGGAGGAAGGGAGTGGGGGAAAAGGGAAAAGGGGGTGAGATAGATATATATAGAGAGAGACCTGATTTTCCCTAAAAAAACCCAAGAAAGAGATTTCCTCCAAAAAAAATACTTTGCACAGAAATAAGACTATTTCAGATCATGCAAGAAATAGTAGTGTACATTTATTGAACACTTACTAAATACTATATCCTACATGTTTTCTACATGGCATGGGGATAAGCCTGGCTTGCAAGTAAGACTTGGAATTTCTGAGAAATGGATGTTCAACCTTACTATGAATATGTTTTAATGCTCAAAACAACCCTATTTTGTACAAGTATAATATTAAGTGTATTTCAAATACTTTTTCACTTCCTTTCCGGGTTACTCATGACCACCTTTTAGGTCACGATCAAGGTTAAGGTAGAAGCAACTGCCCTAAGGACAACATCTACCATTGCCCCCAGAGTCATGTAGGATTCCTGCTGAATTCAACTTTGGATTGCTGCAGACACCTCTGCAGTTAGAAAATAATAGTCCTTTCTGTTTGAATAGCATTTCCTTATATTTATCAAATGCTTCTCTATACAAAATTTTATATAACCCTGAACAAAACCCTGTGAGGTAAATATTAATCTCATTTGCAAATGAGAAGCATAAGAACCATGGGAGTTAAATGACTTGTTTAAGGTCACCAAGTTGTAACACTAGGATTTGAACCACAGTTATCTTATTTGGTGTCCCCTTTTCCTACAAACTACCGCAAACTTAGGGCTGTCAACTTACAACCTGTATATTATGCTCACAGACCCTGTGGGTCAGGAATTTGGAAACATCACAGTGGTGACTGTTTCTGTTCCATGCTATCTGGAGCCTCTTCTGGGAGCACTGAAAGGCTGGGGTGATTTGACAACTGGAAGCTAGAATTATCTGAAAGCTTGTCACTTGTCTCATGTTGAGATGAGCTAGTCACTGGAACTTCAGTGAGCACTGTTGGTCAGGGCACTTATACGTGGCCTTCCTGTGTGGCTTCTTGGGCTTCTTCACAACATGGTGGTTGGGTTCCAAGAGCAAGTGTTCTAAAATGAGACAGGCAGAAGTTGTGTCACCTTTAAAGCCTAGCTTTGGAGGTCATATAGCCTTTCTTCCACCATAGTCACCAACCTGCCCACATTTGTGAGGGGGGAAATAGACTTCACCTCTCCGTGGGAAGAATGTCAAAGTCACATAAAAGAGCAGATGGGATGAAAGATGTTACTGTGGCTGTGTTTGAAAATACAACCTGTTACCAACTATTGTACACTCTACTGAAGGAAGCAGGCCTGCCTTGTTGATTTCAGGGGACTGCTTTAGGAGTGGTTTTCTGGGAGAAAAAAAATACAGCCAGTGGCCTTGGTGCCTCTCTCGTATCTTCCGTTCTCAGATGAAGGACTACTAGGGGTGGTGAGGGACCCTTGTTCAGTTTGCTAGGGCATGGTTTTTCTTATGTTCTAGCTTCATGAATGAGGCCAATAAATGACGATTACAGCAGGTAGCAGGATTTTCTGGTTTCTAAAATATCTTATTCTTGTTAATTTCATAAAGGTTTTGAGGTAGTTTTTATATAGTGTGTACATACATGCAAACACACACACACACACACACACACACACACAACCATACAAAGCAAAAAGTGAAAAGCAGTAACTCATATTAAAATCACATTGACTATCTTAAAATCATAATTAAACAACAATTTAATACCAGATTAAACTCTGAGCTTCCTGGAAGACAAGGCAAAAAAGGCCAAGACTATTTGCAATATCAGGGGGTCTTAAATGCCTTTCTGTTCCCAGTGATTCAGTGATTTATCCAAGCACTGAAGGCAGCAGACCATTCCTTTTTTCCTGGTAGTTTTCAAAAGCTTCTTACTTAAAAAAAAAAAAGATGATAGTGGCCTGTGTTATGACATTTCAAAGGAAAAAAGTAAATTGGAGATGCACACTTGGGGTCATTGTCAGTCTGGGGGTGAAGCCTCCCTGTGAGAAGCAAAATATTCTTCATTATCTTGCCACTCCACTGGACTCTTTTACAAAATCCATGCTAGGGCACTAGAGCAGAACCCTGCCCACCTCCTACCCTCCAAGAACAAACAAAAAATCAATAGAAAACTTAAGATGTAAAAATGTGTTTGACATCCCAAAGGCAAACGAGAGAGAACAAAAGACTGCCCTCTCTTTCTCTTTTTCTCCCAAGAAAAAGGCAACTTCTTGGAGCTGACTTCTTTGTTTCACACTGAGCTCACAAATGTGTCTTAATTATCCCACTCTTTATTCTTTATTATTTGTCTAAATTATCTTTATTATTTGAATGGGCCCAGTTCAGCCACTGCACAAAAGTGACATATTCAGAGTGTGAAGAAATTAGCTGTGAAATGAGCATCTCTTGAATATTGGTTATTGCTTTATTTATTCTTTGCCCAGTTACTTAATCATTTGTCTGAAGACTCAAAGGTCTGTGGACTCCATTCTGAGGTCTGAATTTAGAGGAGAACAAGGAGAGTGGCATTCCTTCACAGGTGCGTGACCCAGGAGGTAGCCTCCAGGTCCTGGCTCTTTGTCGCCATCCCAGGCTGCTCCCCAGGATAAAAGGGTTGTGTGTGGACAGCACAGAGCTCAGGTCTGAGTGCAGAATAAAATGCTCTGTGAGTCATAACCATTGTGATTTTTGCCATGAGGCTGATCTGAAGACATCACCTCTCTGTTTGAAATGCTTCACGGGCCCCCTTCCAAACACCATAACCTGCCCTGCACCACCTGGCCTCTGTACCACCTGGCCTCTGCTTACCTTTCCAGGACATTCTTGTGCTCCCTGCTCCAGCCTCACCAAACCTCTCTCCAATTCTAACAGTTTCTGGGCTTTTCTTCTCCCCTGGGAGAGAAGCAGCCTGTGCTGTTTTCCCTGGATTTTTCTTATTTCACTAGCCCTCCACCCAGCTGTTTCCCATCCTCTGCTCTCAGCTCTGGTTACCTCTGCCATGAAAACTTTATCCAATCCCAGATCTAGATTAGGTCTGTCTATCCAGTAGCTGCCACAGGGCTTTGCCGGACCATTCTGTGATCCTTGTGTATTGTGTGTTGGAAAATGGAGAGTGCTGTCGGTGGTGGTGGAAGAAACTGGGCCCTGAGACTCATGTCGGGCTCTTGCTGAGTAGAAGCCAAAACGCCTGCTATTTTAGCTGGACGTGGTGGCCTGTGCCTGCAGTCCCAGCTACTTAGGGGCTGAGACAAGAGGATTGCTTGAGTCCAAAAGTTTGAGGCTGCAGTCAGCTATGATTGCTCCACTGCACTCCAGCTTAGGTGACAGTGAAAACCTGTTTCTTAAAACAAAAACAAACACCTCCAACCCCCTTTTTCAAAGCTGTGAGCACACTTCTACCTCTCAGGGGTAGAGAAGTAAAATATCCCTGGGCAAAGATGATGCTTTTATTTTGAAGAGAACTCTCTTGAGAGGCTCTTTCATTATAAAAATATAAAGTTAAGATCCTTCTCTCATCATTTTTTGGGGGGCATGGGGGGGAACTGAAGGTACCATTAACTTGAATGCAGAGGTTTTCTTGGAAAAGTTTTTCTGCCTGGACTTGTACATTGCCGGAGAGTCAGAATTATGTTTTAATAAGATAGAGCGTTTTTCTCACCTGGCATAATGTCTGTGGCTCAGTTTGACTATAGAATGGACTGAGGGGTGACAATTGCTTGACGTGGGGAAGGTGAATGTTCTTATTCACAGCAGTTTTCAGCAGACAATCAAGACTAAGACAGGTAGGAATTATCTCCATCTATTGCTAGAGAAGAGGCTGGAAACAATGTGACTAGATTATTAATATACTAAATATGATTCTAACACTGACATGTGTAGGATATCTAGACCCAAGCTGGTGTCAGAAAATTCCATAAACTGAGTAGCTTATAAAAAAGAAATTTATTTCTCAAATTCTGAGGCTGGCAAAGTACAAGGTGAGGGCAGCCTTGATACCTGGTGAGCTGGTGCGGATCCATTTTCTGAGGCATGGACGTGCCTTCTTGCTTTGTTTGTATAGTGGAGGGGACAAGGAGTGTCCCTCAGGCCTGTTTGGCAAGGGCACTGTATTAATCCATTCTCATACTGCTATCAAGAACTACCTGAGACGGGGTAATTTATGAAGAAAAGAGGTTTAATTGACTCACAGTTTCATATGGCTGGGGATGTGTCAGGAAACTTACAATCATGGCAGAAGGGGAAAGGGGAAGCAGGCATGGCTTACATGGCAGCGGGAGAGAGAGAGTGAAGGAGGAACTGCCACACACTTAAACCATCAGATTTTGTGAGACCTCACTCACTATCAAGAGAACAGCACGGGGGAGCCAACCCCATGATCCAACACCTCCCGCAGGTCCTTCCTTTGACACGTGGGAATTACAGTTCAAGATGAGATTTGGGTGAGGACACAGAGCCAAACCGTATCAGGCACTAAACCCCTGACTCCATGACCTGATCAGCTGCCAAAGGGCTCACCTCCTAATAGCATCACCCCAGGGGTGAGAAATTCAACATATTAATTTGGCAGTGGACACATACATTAATAAGTTATGGCTTGGACCAAATCCAGCCCTCTGCCAAACTTCTTATGAATAAAGTTTTATTGGAGCCCAGCCACATTCATCCATTGACCTACTGTCTATGGCCATTTTCAGGCTAAAACAGAACACCTGAAGAGTTGCAACAGAGACCGTGTGGCCCACAGCATATTTACTATTTGGCCGTTTCCAGGGGAAATTTGCCATCCATTTCATAAGGACCATATAGGCTTTGATATGACTGTCCCATTGGGAGTTATGGTCTATGGGTGGCAAGGGAGTCACCCTGAAAGAATACACTCTCATCAACAGCTGAGCCAATAAGAGGATTTGCCAGAGCTGGAAATGAGGCTGGAAAGATAGGCTCTAGGGAGAGAAAGGAATCTTCCTGCTCTCTCTGTGGTCCTTAAATACGTGGCGTTTGGACTGTCTGCCTTTCTTCAGGTTTGTGTTCTGGAGCCCAGAAAGGATGGCAGCGCTGCCCCTTGACCCGAGAAGGGCGTTTTGTGCTGGTGCTTTCCCTCTTGCATCTGTGTGTGCCCTTGCTCCACAGCGAGCTTCTCCAACCCACAGCCCAGGACAGCTTCAAATGTGACCCAAACTAATTCATCAACTTTCTTAAAATACTATGACTTTTTTTTTTTTTTTTTTTTTTAGCTCATCAGCTATCATTAGTGTTCGTGTATTTTATGTGTGGCCCAAGACAATTCTTCTTTTTCCATTGTGTCCTAAGGAAGCCAGAAGATTGGACACCCCTGCTCTACAGAGATGGTATATTCCTATAGCCTGCATCAATGGAAAGGGGGTGTCACAGTCTCTTTAAAAGAAGAATCTCTGGCCGGGCGCGGTGGCTCAAGCCTGTAATCCCAGCACTTTGGGAGGCCGAGGCGGGTGGATCACGAGGTCAAGAGATCGAGACCATCCTGGTCAACATGGTGAAACCCCGTCTCTACTAAAACTACAAAAAATTAGCTGGGCATGGTGGCGCGTGCCTGTAATCCCAGCTACTGAGGAGGCTGAGGCAGGAGAATTGCCTGAACCCAGGAGGCGGAGGTTGCGGTGAGCCGAGATCGCGCCATTGCACTCCAGCCTGGGTAACAAGAGCGAAACTCCGTCTCCAAAAAAAAAAAAAAAAAAAGAAGAAGAATCTCTTCCCACTTAGAGTGAGAACAGAAAGCAGCAGCTCCACTACCCAAAACCACGAAGGTTCAGTGGTTCCTGGATAACTATAAGCAACCCTCCAACCTTCCCTCCATGCTCGGCTCACTCCTCTTCACAGCCTCCACCCTAACCCCACCCCACGGCTCACTCCTCTGTGCACCGTGCAGCAGGGCAGGAAAGGCCTCTTTGCTGGCTACTGTACCTCGAGCTCCCCCTACACCCCAAGCACGGGTGCGGGCTCACTGCCGGATGACTGAGGGCCACCAATGAGCCACCTCGTGCCAAGACTGCATCACACAGTACCTAGCGCATCTGCCCAGGCGTTGTCAGAGTTCGGAAATCGGTAGCAATGATTCATTTCAAACTCACTCTGCTTCCCCAAGAATAGATAAGCAAAATGCAGAACAACTTTAAGTCATCCCTGGTGAAACCCAAGTCTTATCCCAGCCTCTCCTAGGCCACCTTGAAGAAGCAAACCTCACAGTCCCCTGGTTAGCTTGAAAAAGTCACCTTAAGAACTGTATTGCGTAAGAGCCCCCATGGAGAAATCTCTTATGATGATACTTTCTGCTGACAACAGCTCTAAATTGGAGGGTGCAGCTGACTGGAATGAGCTTAATTCTCTATACAAATGTGGGCTCTTGGAAAGAAATTTCTTTTTTCAGGTCTAAAATCTATTTTATCTCCCCTAATTAGGAGAATATGTAAAGCAAGTGGGGCAATAGCATTCAATTTGCCATAAAAAGCAAACCTGGTAGTTTATAAGACCACACTTTCCAAACAAGCTCCAACCCATTAGAGGGTATCATCCATAATTCAGGAGGCACTTGTTACTGCGT
Source organism: Sapajus apella (assembly GCF_009761245.1). Classification (NCBI taxonomy): domain Eukaryota; kingdom Metazoa; phylum Chordata; class Mammalia; order Primates; family Cebidae; genus Sapajus; species Sapajus apella. Next base: position 10,589,964 of record NW_022436971.1, read on the forward strand.
GTTTCATGCAAATTCTCACAAATTACATTTGGGAAAAAATGAGGTGCATCTTGCGGCTTTAAATAGACTATTAAGAGAAAGGTAGATATAGAAGCCATAAGGAAGTAAATGATTTAAGTAGCTTACATCAAGGGAGACCTTGAATGAAAGCGTGAACACCCCACAATTCTGAGCGCCATGTTAAGATAGAATCCAACAGGTAACAAGTTGAATCTCTGACTGTCTGCTGTACAAAGACGTCAGCTTTCGTCAGTAGTGAAGATCTTCCCATTCTGGGCACTTTTATTTCTGAGATCATCTGGATATTGACTCGCCTTCTAGGAGGGCCTCTTCTTGGACTTTAGAGTGATGTGTGTGTGTGTGTGTGTGTGTGTGTGTGTGTGTGTGTGTGTGTGTGAGAGAGAGAGAGAGAGGGAGAGGGAGAGAGAGAGAGCAACAGAGCGCCTTAGTTTGTTTAGGCTGCTGTAACACAAATAACATGGACTGGGTGGCTTAAAAACAACAGAAATTTGTTTGCGGTGGTGGTGGAAGCTGGAAGTCTGAGGTCTCAGGCTGCCAGCATGGCTGAGTGCTGCGAGAGCCTTCCTCCAGGTTGCAGGCTGCTGAGTTTTCATTGTTTCCTCACAGGGCAGAAAGGAGGTGAGGGAGCTCTCTGGGTTCTCTTTTGTAAGAGCCTGACCCTATGGTGAGTGCTTTAGCCTCATCACCTAATTATCCCCCAAAGTCCCCACCTCCTTATTCTATCACACTGGAGGTTAAATTTCAACATGTGCATTTAGGGAGGGATGCAAACTTCCATTTCATTAGAGAGAGTGAGAGAGGGAGAAATGTTCACATATGTACATAGTAAAGACAGTGTAGCAGGTGGTGGGCAGGGAGGTGGGGATATCTCACAATTCCTGAGGGTTGTTGAAATCACAGACAGATCTTATTTGAAAAGTCTAAAGGCTGATCTCTTCCAATTCATCCTCTGCATTGTTAAAGAGAAATCACTCAAACAGGAAGATCTTTTCCTTCCTGGAACAGAAATAACCATGGTTTCATTCTCAGTTGAGAAAGTAATATCTGCTAATTTTTTTAAAATTTAGTCCATATGTAATTAAAAACACACGCACCTTATCTCTACTAAAAAACAAAAAAACGGGAACCTACTAGCCACATTATTTTGTAACATGCTAAATGCAGCTGGAGTGTCCTGTTTCTTCGAATCCTCCAGTAGTTCCCCATTGTCTAAGAAATCAAACACAACAGCCCATTGTAGCATCAACCACCTTCATTGGTAGGTCAGACTCAATTTTCCCATTTTATCTTCCAAAGCTACTGGACATAGGTGCTGTAGTTCCGCCAAGTTATTAGATTGCTAAATTCCTTAGACGTGAGAGAGTTTCCCAACCTGATACCTTTGCTAATGCTGTTCTATCTACCTAAATAGCCTCCTCCCAACTCTAAATATTCAGATATATTTCACCTCTAAGACCATGTCACCTGCTACTTGCTTCAGGCAGCCTTTCTCCATTTCACTTCCCTGCCCCCACCCTGCTAAGTCCTCCCAAATGGAGGACTTAATACAGAATGGCTTAATACAGAGGCGTTGCCGACTTTTTGATGTTAGCCTTATTTGCCTCGTAAACTGTTAAAGAAGAAAATAATTGATGCTTACCATAGATAACATTCCCTAAAAACATTCATATACCTCCTATTTGAACTTCGTTGTAGATTGTGAAGCGTACAACATGGAGAAATGGAGAATCAGAGAGTAATGAACTCAGAGTCCCAGAGCTAGGATGAAGTGGAGACGCAACTCAAATTCAGTTCTAAATACACCAAGAACCATTTCATCAAAGCTGCCTCACAGTAATAGAGGTTACAGAAGGAAAAAAAGCAATATAGTCTGGTTCTCCTCCTGGAGAAACTCAAAGGGAAGAAGTTCGATTTCAGCTTGATATCAGGAAATTGCATATGAGGAGATTGGAAAGGTCTTTGAAAGCCACTCATTTAAAAATTTTTAAAAATTTATATATACTGAACACCTGCTTGGAGATTATGTGTCAGGCTTGCCACAGAGTTGTGAATCCAGAGATTAATTAGAGTCAGAATTCAAGAAGCTCATATTAGAATGCAGTGGAGTCCTTGCTTGAAAGCCCTTTAGTACAAAAAGGGTTTGCATATAATATATATTTATTCAAATGCATGGAATACTGTATTATATATTGTGTTCACTATCAAACATAAAAACTATCAAGTTTAGAAAGATGAGACAGCCAATAAATATACATGAAGGTTCTAATATTTTATTCTTGCTCTCTGATGACTCATGGAGAAACATACCCACTGTGGAGCCCACTGATCTAGAAATTACGAAGACGCAGAAGTCAGCACAGGACACGGTGTGGGAAGAGAGAGGGTGGTCCCCTGAGGATAGTAGGGTCAAGGAAATAGCTTAGCGGAGACTTCAAGAAGAGATGATCCCCACACTGAAGACTAACAAGACTCTCATCTACATTCCAGGGTCAGCAAGACAGCATGGCATAGTGGAAAGAGCTGAGAAGCAGAGGATAAGGGTCAGCTCTCCAGTTTAGGGGCCCCACGGCCCTTTCCCAAGTCACTTCCCTTTCTAAGGCTCATATTCTCCTGTGTTCATTGGAAGTAATAGGACTTGCCTCAAAGAGTTGTTGTAAAGATGACATGAGACAGGCTTGGCCAAAGTGCCCCACTGACTGTGTAGGGCTGTCTTCTTATTTTCAGATGGTTGGTGCCTGCCACTTGGTACCTGGATCCCTGCCATCTGTACCATATGCTGTGTAGAGGGTAAATGTTCATTGACAAGAGTGAATACTCCAGAGAAAAATATTAATAATGAAAAGGCAATGTTTGACCCAAATGTCCTGAAAAATCAAAATATGAGTGAATAATAAGCAAAATGTGGTATCCTTACAATGGAATAATATCTAGCCATAACATGAATGAAGAACTGATACATAGTTCAACGTGGATAAACCTCGAGAACATTATGCTGCATAGAAGCAGCCAGCCTACAAAAGGCCAGATCTTCTATAATTGAATTGATAGGAAATATCCAGAATAGGCAAATCCGTGCTGACGAAGGCAGATAGGTGGTTGGCAGGGGTTGAAGAGTGGCTACTTAATGGGTACAGCGTTTCCTTTTGGGATGATGGAAATGTTCTGAGGCCACATGGTAGTGAGCACTGCACATCATGACTGTACAAAATGCTGCTAATGGCAAATTTTACGTTATGTGTATTTTACCACACATGTAACAAGCAATGTCTGAGCACTTACTGTATGAGGTGCTGTGAGGACATGGCATTGCCTTTGCTCCTAGGAAATGTGTGGTCTCAATGAGAGAAGCAATTAGGGCTGAAAGTAACCGCATTCAAAGAGCTGCTGAGATGAGAAGCCAAAGGAGGTAGAGGTCAGTTTTGCCTGGTGAAATGTACCCAGCCAACTGGCCGGGAACCGAGCCAGGCTGTCAGAATGTCCAGGTGGTTAAAAAAAAGAGTTTGGGCAGAAAAGGCATTTTAGAAAAGGAAGGGCTTGAATTGGGCCCCGGAGGAAGGGAGGGATTTGGATGGGCACAGAGTGGGTCAAACCTCATGCACGCAGGCACGGGAGCCCTATGACTGGCTGAGAGGAGAGGGTATGAAATGCCTGGCCTGCAGCTTTGGCACAGGGCAGGGATGCTGGCAGATGATAAGGGAGGCGGAGGCATCGTGGAGAAGACTCTGATGCCTCCATTCTTTCCAGCGGCTGTCCTGAGCTCCATTCTCCATTGTAGCACAACCTGGAGAGTAAAGGCAGGAGCACAGTGAGCCTTGGAATTTGCTCCGAGCTACTTCAGCTGTCAGCTCGGAGAGAGAAGCTTGGTGGTTGAGTGATCAATAAACCGAACAAGGCCATGTGCAACAGGGGAGTTTAAAGGAGGTAATTAAACAAACTTCTCATGCAAGCACCCTTAAGGGGATTAATTGAGATTTAAATAATTAAGCCTTGCTGGGTAGGCTAGAGGAGACATACAAATGAAGAAGAGTGTTGCTGATGGCACTAAGGCCTGACTCCGGGAGAGCTGCGGTGCGCGCACCAGCTGGGAGGGGAGGCAGAGGAGGCAGGGCCGGCCCAGGAGCACTCAGGCCCCGCCCAGCCCCTGCTCAGACCAGTGGCCCCCGTGTCCACAGAACCACGGCTCCACACATTTCCTGGGCCCTTTCCCTCTGTCTTCACAGTTCCTTTTGAAGCTGTCCTCCGGAACCCAAAGGCCACTCCCTGGTGCACAACAACGTTGTCTTTTTGTAGGTTTCCTACGATTGTTTCCTGGTCAGTTACTCATGTGACTCCCTCAACTTTGCAAGAATTTAACTTCCTGGAAAACAGCCCCAGTTGCCCTGCCAAGCTTTGTCTCAGTCTGGCTTTCAAAGTCCTCTCCAATGTGACCCCAGTGACTTTTCCAACTTTATTCCCATTCTCCTTTAGGCCTTTTGCTCCTGTTGGAGTGAAATCCCTGATCCCACATTTCCCCTGCAGCCTTCTGCCTCCGTGCCATTGCCCGCTCTGGATAATGTTCCCTTTCCATATAGTACACCCTGATGTCCCCTAACTAGACATGATCCGGTCCTACTTTGTAGGATATTCATTTATGTGTGTGTCTCATCTCTTCTCAGATTTCCAGCTGCTTTGGTGAAACATGGTACCTGCTTCACACCCTGAACTGTGAATGTCTTGTGATTGCTGTGTTTAAGGAAGAGGCCTGATCCCTTAGCCAAAACCCTGGAGAACAGATGTGCTTTGGAATTGAGACCTTTTCAGATCTTAAAAAGGTATTATGGTGCATCTATCCCATATCATGTAACAGCCCAGGTAGGCCTGGGGTAGTCCCCTGCTGTCAATCACATTAACAAATCTGCTGCAAAAGTAAGGATATTAGCATTAAAAGGGATAATTAAAGGCAGTACTTACTTCAGTTCAAACCAGGTGTTGACCTAAAAAGTTGAGAAAAAGTTTGTTGTGCTTTTTTAATTTTGAAATTGATAAGGGATTGTGGACCTGTATTCTCTCTTTTTTTTTTTTTCCCATTTATTTATTTTATTGCATTTTAGGTTTTGGGGTACATGTGAAGAACATGCAAGATTGTTGCATAGGAACACACGTGGCAGTGTGATTTGCTGCCTTCCTCCCCATCACCTACATCTGGCATTTCTCCCCTTGCTATCTCTCCCCAGCTTCCCACCCCCCACCGTCCCTCCCCTATTTCCCCCCAACTGACCCCAGTGTGTAGTGCTCCCCTCCCTGTGTCCATGTGTTCTCATTGTTCAACACCCGCCTATGAGTGAGAACATGCGGTGTTTGATCTTCTGCTCTTCTGTCAGTTTGCTGAGAATGATGGTTTCCAGGTTCATCTATGTCCCTACAAAGGACCCAAACTCATCGTTTTTGATGGCTGCATAATATTCCATGGTGTATATGTGCCACATTTTCCCTATCCAGTCTATCGTCGATGGGCATTTGGGTTGGTTCCAGGTCTTTGCTATTGTAAACAGTGCTGCAATGAACATTCGTGTACACGTGTCCTTATAGTAGAACGATTTGTAATCCTTTGGATATATACCCAGTAATGGGATTGCTGGGTCAAATGGAATTTCTATTTCTATGTCCTTGAGGAATCGCCACACTGTCTTCCACAATGGTTGAACTAATTTACACTCCCACCAACAGTGTAAAAGTGTTCCTATTTCTCCACATCCTCTCCAGCATCTATTGTCTCCAGATTTTTTAATGATCGCCATTCTAACTGGTGTGGGATGGTATCTCAATGTAGTTTTGATTTGCATTTCTCTGATGACCAGT